>NC_059218.1:37341829-37354329 GCF_020615455.1 Coregonus clupeaformis
CCCAGACCTGTGAGCCCCCCTCCCGAAGGCCCTGCACTGAGAGGACCCACGCAAAGAGGACCCCCCCCAACAAACCCTGGCCACACCCTATATAGGCCCCCCCAGATCAGGCCTATGCCCCTTCTGCCACCCCCCTGCAGCAAGGACCCCAACATGACAGCCACACATATACCCAGGCCGTGAGCAGAGCAACAGGCCCAACCCCCACTAATCCACCCGCCCAAGCCCCATCCTGCGTCCTAAGAGGTATGTATCAGATGCCCAACATGCTCTGCTCACACCTACTGTAACTCATCCTGGAATATACAAGGTCTGAGGTCATCTGCCTTTGGCCTAAAGAGCAGGAACCCGGACTTCATCAAAGAAATTGGAAATACAGACATTGTCATCCTACAAGAAACATGGTATAGAGGAGACGGACCCAGTGGTTGCCCTCTAGGTTACAGAGAGCTGGTAGTCCCATCCTCAAACTACCAGGTGTGAAACAGGGAAGAGACTGAGGGGGTATGCTAATTTGGTATAGAGCAGACCTAACCCACTCTATTAAATTAATTAAAACAGGAGCATTTTACATCTGGCTAGAAATAAATAAGGAAATAATCTCAACAGAGAAAAATGTCCTCCTGTGTGCTGCCTACATTATATTCCCCCAATAGTATCCCTATACTTTAATGATGACAGCTTCTCCATCCTAGAGGGGGAGATCAATCATTTCCAGGCCTAGGGACATGTACTAGTCTGTGGTGACCTAAATGCCAGAACTGGACAAGAACCTGGCACTCTCAGCACACAGGGGGAAAACACCTACCTGGAGGTGACGGTATTCCCTCCCAGATATGCCACCCCTAGACACAACTATGACAAAACAACCAACAAAAACAGGTTACAACTCCTGCAGCTCTGTCACACGCTGGGTCTGTACATAGTAAATGGTAGGCTTCAAGGAGACTCCTATGATAGGTACACCTACAGCTCATCCCTTGGCAGTAGTCCTGTAGATGACTTTATCACTGACCTCAACCCAGAGTCTCTCAGAGCGTTCAGTCAGCCCACTGATACCCAGATCAGATCAGTCTACTTGAACAGAGCAAAGCTCAAATCATGAGGCATCAAAGCCGAACAAACTGCATACTATTATGAAATGCTGTAGATGGTAAACATCTTCTGAAAACATCTGAAACTCTCAGCACACAGGGTGGCGCAGTGGTCTAAGGCACTGCATCGCAGTGCTAGCTGTGCCACTAGAGATCCTGGTTCAAGTCCAGGCTCTGTCGCAGACGGCCGCAACCGGGAGACCCATGGGCAGCGCACAATTGGTCCAAGGTAGGGGAGGGTTTGGCCGGCAGGGATGTGGGTTCGTTTCCCACGGGGGGCCAGTATGAAAAAGAAAAAAAGAAAGAAAAACGTATGCATTCACTAACTGTAAGTCGCTTTGGATAAGAGCGTCTGCTAAATGACTGAAATATAAAATGAAATGTAATGAAACCCTACCTCTTCAAAGAGTATCCTGAAAGTAACCTAGCGGTTAAGAGCGTTGGGCCAGTAACTGAAAGGTCGCTGGTTCGAAATCCCTAGTCGGCTCGGGATTTCGAACCAGCAACCTTTCATTTACTGGCCCAACGCTCTTAACCGCTAGGTTACTTTCCGCCCCACTCTCTCTCTCCCACAAACACACACTGATCCCAACTTTTAAAACATTAAGCAACAAACAGAATTTAAGGAGCACCAGAAAGAGATCGATTTTTGATAGTTTAGGCTTACATTAGGCCTATATGAATCCCACCTTTGAAGCACATCTCATGAGTAGCAGACCCTTTTCCTGTCTTGCTGTGCCATTCAAATTTGCCTAGACCTACTGTCAAGTTAGCAGGTTGTCAGCTAGCTAGGTAACGTGACTGAACAACGTTGTTTGTTATCAAACCAATAAAGGCCATGGTTTGTGAAATTATATACATTTGTGCTAGGGTCCGTGCTATCCGGAATCCTTGGGACGTCCCTACCCCATTGAAGTCGACATTTAAAATGGTTACGGTTAGATAAGGGTTATGGTTAAGGTTAGGGTAAGGGTAGGAGTTAAGGTTTTAGGGTAGGGACGTCTGAAGGATCCCGGATAGCACTGACCTTTGAGCTAGAGACATGCCGTTTTCTTTGCTGTAAAGCTGCAAGCATGCCTGTCGTGAAGCTGTGCTCCATTTTCTCTCTGGCACTCAGAGGCTGCGTGACAGCGAACTTGCAATTGCAAAGCTTACTCAGACTGGCCTGTGCTCTTGGTTATACCAGAAAATGAAATTATATAATGTATCAACTTTGCTCGCTCTGGGCGCTGCTAGGGCTGTGGTGTTCATGACATTTTGTCAGCTGGTGATTGTCAAGCAAATACAGTGCTTGTATTCAGACCCCTTGACTTTTTCCACATTTTGTTACGTTACAGCCTTATTCTAAAATTGATTAAATAAATAAAAATCCTCAGCAATCTACACACAATACCCCATAATGACAAAGCGAAAACAGGTTTGTAGAAATGTTTGCAAATGTATTAAACATCAAAAACAGAAATACCTTATTTACATAAGTATTCAGACCCTTTGCTATGAGACTCGAAATTGAGCTCAGGTGCATCCTGTTTCCATTGATCATCCTTGAGATGTTTCTACAACTTGATTGGAATCCACCTGTGGTAAATGACATTTATTGGACATAATTTGGAAAGGCTCATACCTGTCTATATAAGGTCCCACAGTTGACAGTGCATGTCAGAGCGAAAACCAAGCCATGAGGTCGAAGGAATTGTCCGTAGAGCTCCGACACAGGATTGTGTCGAGGCAAAGATCTGGGGAAGGGTACCAAAAACTGTCTGCAGCATTGAAGGTCCCCAAGAACACAGTGGCCTCCATCATTCATAAATGTCTATCCAAGATGGCGTAGCAGTGCGGTCGTGTTTTCTGTCGTGTCCTCGTGTAAATAGCCAGTTTTATTGTTTTTTGTCTATATTTCTCAATTTTACTTTTTTACATTTTACATTTTAGTCATTTAGCAGACGCTCTTATCCAGAGCGACTTACAGTTAGTGAGTGCATAAATTTTTCATAGTGGCCCCCCGTGGGAATCGAACCCACAACCCTGGCGTTGCAAGCGCCATGCTCTACCAACTGAGCTACAGGAGGGCTGTTCATTTACATTTCATTCTTTAACTAAATATACTTTCCTGCAACCTGCCTCACCCAACGTGGAAAGGATTCTATTATTTCTTTATAACTTTTATCAAGAACCTTAAGCTGAAACTAGTCTAGCTGCAACCGAATGGCTGTGGTAGCCAGCTAGCTAGCTACTTGCTATTAGCCACCGTTAGCGTCTTCACCATTGTCCGTGGCCTGCACTACACACCAGCCAGCTCTAGCTCTAGCCTGGACAATTTGTCAGCCAGTCTGCACAGCGTGCTATCGACCAAGAGCATATCGGATTTTCTGCCGGAATCAATGGACCCTAACGCCGGATCATCGCAACTAGCTAGCGGCAACCGAATGGCTGTTGTCGTTGGCTAATTACCATTGCCCCTTAGCAAGCACCAGTTAGCCTTGAGCTAGCCTCGAGCCAGGCCCCTCTCCCGGCTATCTACCTCTCTGTCAACCGGACGGGACCTCCTAGTGTTGACACGGAGCCCCGCCAATCCAACACGACTGGTCTGCCGACGAAATCGTCTGATGTAGTTTCAACAGGCTTTCCGTTACAATGTCGACCACGAAGATCCATCTGCTAGCCCCGGCCCGCTAGCACACGCAAGCCGTGCCTCTTGCTCGCCAGTGCTGTAGCAGCCCCCGAACTACCTCCGAACTCTCCTATTGCTGTTCACTGGACCTTATGATAACTCAGCTATACAGCTGATGCCTGCTGGACTGTTCCTTTATACGGTACCGCATCTTTTTTTATTTTTTATTAACCTTTATTTAACCAGGTAAGCCAGTTGAGAACAAGTTCTCATTTACAACTGCGACCTGGCCAAGATAAAGCAAATCAGTGTGATAAAAACAAATGTTTATGTTTAGCCTCAGCCCAAACTTTACATTTACGTCATTTAGCAGACGCTCTTATCCAGAGCCACGTACACATTGGTGCAGTCACCTTATAGCCAGTGGGATATCCACTTTACAATGATATTTTTTTTTTTTTGGGGGGTAAGGGGGGGTAGAAGGATTACTTTATCCTATCCCAGGTATTCCTTAAAGAGGTGGGGTTTCAGGTGTCTCCGGAAGGTGGTGAGTGACTCCGCTGTCCTAGCGTCGTGAGGGAGCATTGCCACCATTACCAGCTGTTGTCTTAGCTCTCTCGAATAACACCTGTGATTGCTTATGCCTCTCTCCCATGTCAATATGCCTTGCTTATTGCTGTTTCGGTTATTTCTTATTGTACTATTTCATTGTAGAGCCCCCAGTCCAGCTCAACCTGCCTTAGATAGTTCCTTTGTCCCACCTCCCATACACGCGGAGACCGACTCAATCAGTGCCTCCAGTGATGCTATCTCTTTCATCGTTACCCAGCACTTAGGTTTACCTCCACTGTACTCATGTCTGTACATAATGCCCTGAATCTATTTTACAACGCCCGGAAATCTGCCCCTTTTATTCTCTGTACCCAACGCACTAGAAGACCAGTTCTTAAAGCCTTTAGCCGTATCCTTATTCTAGTCCTCCTCTGTTCCTCTGGTGATGTAGAGGTTAACCCAGGCCCTGTAGCCCCCAGTATCACTCCTACTCCCCAGGCATTATCATTTGTTGACTTCTGTAACCGTAAAAGCCTTGGTTTCTTGCACGTTAACATCAGAAGCCCCCTCCCTAAGTTTGAGTTATTCACTGCGTTAGCACACTCCACCAACCCTGATGTTCTAGCAGTGTCTGAATCCTGGCTTAGGAAGGCCACCAAAAATGCAGAAATGTCCATCCCCAACTACAACATTTTCTGTCTAGATAGAACTGCCAAAGGGGGTGGAGTTGTAATCTACTGTAGAGATAGCCTGCACTTATAATTCACTGTATCACAATTCCAGTGGGTCAGAAGTTTACATACACTAAGTTGACGGTGCCTTTAAACAGCTTGGAATATTCCAGAAAATGATGTTATGGCTTTAGAAGCTTCTGATAGGCAAATTGACATAATTTGAGTCAATTGGAGGTGTACCTGTGGATGTATTTCAAGGCCTACCTTCAAACTCAGTGCCCCTTTGCTTGAAATCCTGGGAAAATCAAAAGAAATCAGCCAAGACCTCAGGAAAAAATGTGTAGACCTCCACAAGTTTGGTTCATCCTTGGGAGCAATTTCCAAACGCCTGAAGGTACCACGTTCATCTGTACAAACAATAGTACGCATGTATAAACACCATGGGACCACACAGCCATCATACCGCTCAGGAAGGAGACGCGTTCTGTCTCCTGGAGATGAACGTACTTTGGTGCGAAAAGTGCAAATCAATCCCAGAACAACAGCAAAGGACCTTGTGAAGATGCTGGAGGAAACAGGTACAAAAGTATATATATCCACAGTAAAACGAGTCCTATATCGACATAACCTGAAAGGCCACTCAGAAAGGAAGAAGCCACTGCTCCAAAACCGCCATAAAAAAGCCAGACTACGGTTTGCAACTGCACATGGGGACAAAGATCGCACTTTTTGGAGAAATGTCCTCTGGTCTGATGAAACAAAAATAGAACTGTTTGGCCATAATGACCATGGTTATGTTTGGAGGAAAAAGGGGGCTGCTTGCAAGCCGAAGAACACCATCCCAACTGTGAAGCACGGGGGTGGCAGAAATAAAAGCTTAAATAAATAATTCTCTCTACTATTATTCTGACATTTCACATTCTTAAAATAAAGTGGTGATCCTAACAAATTTTTACTAGGATTAAATGTCAGGAATTGTGAAAAACTGAGTTTAAATGTATTTGGCTAAGGTGTATGTAAACTTCCGACTTCAACTGTATACGAGGTGTGGGACTATGATTTGAAAAAGTCGCAAAAAAAGGCATGTGTTGTTTCTTGTCTTACTGCACACGCTGGGCATCATTCACAAGTGATAGGCTAATATGCTCACCCAGCAGACTATTTTTGATTTAATCTTTACATATACTAAATAATATGTGTGAAATTGTTTTGATTTAGAATGGACCATTATCAGGCACCTGCCACCGGGCAGGGGGAAAAAAATAAATGTCTTCTATGCACTTAAATAGCGAATGGAGGATGCTTTTCCGTGGTTAATTTTCATGCTAGCCAGGTAGGCTATACTCCTGTTGTAAGCGAAGCAATTTGCTTAATATTAGGAAAGTTGAGAAATAAATATAGTAGACCTAGCCTATAGAAAGCTGATGGGATCCTCCTCTTTTTAATAGAGGCCATCAAAACTCTGTTTTCTCACGCAATTGCATAGCCTATAGAAATGTTGCGCAACATGAGCTCATGGGGTCTCAAGAAGCATTTTATTTGAAATTATATTTTAAAAACTGATGGAGGAATAGATGCGCAGGAAGAGTGGAAGGAGAGAAGCAGGTGAGTGATGGCTGGAAGCAGATGGCTGATCACAGCTGCCACACTTGAGATGTGCATGAAAGTGAAGTGGACGTTATGGCACATACAAGAAACTAGTTGCTGTTGCTTAAAACATTTAACTGAATTTATAAACAAAACTGATTTTATGAACATTTTATAACAGCTGTCAGTCCTTTAGATCAGCAGGGCCAAAAAATGTTTTAATATCATATGAAATGGTAATATGGAGCCAGGGCCGTGCATGACTCCAACACCATCATTAAGTTTCCCGACGACACGAAGGTGGTAGGCCTGATCACCAACGATGATGAAACAGCCTACAGGGAGGTGGTCAGAGACCTGGCATTGTGTTGCCAAGACAACAACCATAATTTCACAACGTCAGCAAGACAAAGCAGCTGATCATGGACTACAGGAAACGGAGGGCCGAGCAAGTCCCTATCATGGTCCACACACACCAACACAATCGTAAAGAGGACACGACAATGTCTCTTCCCCCTCAGAAGGCTGAAAAGGTTTGGCATGGGCTATGAGATCCTCAAAAAGTTATACAGCTGCACCATTGAGATCATATTGACTGGCTGCAAAGACTCCAGCCACCCAAGGCATAGACTGTTTTCTCTGCTACCGCACAGCAAGCAGTACCAATGCACCAAGTCTGTAACCACACAGGACCCTTAACAGCTTCTACCCCTAAGCCATAAGACTGCTAAATAGGTAGTTAAATAGTTAACCAATAACTACCCGGACTATCTGCATTGACCCTTTATGCACTAACTCGTTTGACTCATCACATATGCTGCTGTTACTGTTTATTATCTATCCTGTTGCCTTGTCACTTTATCCCTACCTATATGTACACATTTACCTCAATTCCCTCGTACCCCTGCACATCGACTTGGAAACAAACGACCACATGATGAGCCAAGCTACCATTAGCTAGCAAGCTAACGTTAGTCACTTAATTTCGTGGCACTTTATACTTTGAGTTGCTCATTTTGCGTACTCTTTCTTAGTGTATTCGGCACTTTCGTTGATCGTTCTCACCTCTGTGACTATCGCCGTGGTTGAAGAAACTCGACGCTTCAACTCGAAGTTCCGATGCGGAAATCCGTACTCTGTCTAGTTCACTGAGGTCTAATTCGTCCGCCATCTTCGTCTCTATCCAACAACACAAACACACGGCGCCTCGGAGGGATCAAAACACCACGCACCCGCAGAGAAACGCGTTTAGATAAACAACTGTTTGTCATTCTGTGTACAGTAGCCAAGCTTGAACATTAGGCTATCCTTAGCCGAAAGGCCGGCAGATGGCGATATTGATCTGGTATTGATGGCTCCAAAAGCATTGTATGCAGTCGGCAATACACTCATAACAACAGAATGCTGTACAGCATGAAGATAGGCTAAAACTGCTTCTCCAATAGAAATCCCCGATCACACTTGTAGGCCATGTCATAGAGCACCTTTTATTGAACTGCTAGCTACAGAACTAAAGAAATATGGGACCTGAAGAGAAGTATTGATTTCGATGCATAAATCCCAAGACAGTCTTTCACAGTGTTTTTGATACTCACATGGATGACAATACTAAAGATCTATTGTGAACAATAAGATTTGGAAGACAAGATGTATGATGACTCTAAAACAACTTTTTGTCCCCTCTAACATTGTTTTTTAAAAACTCAAAACGGAATGAAAAAGAAGAAGAAAGCTAGACTCCAAAAAACAAGTTGACCTATTAAATATATAAATCAAATATGTAAACTACAAAGGGAAACCCAGCCGCGAGCTGCCCAGTGACACAAGCTTACCAGACGGGCTAAATGCCTTTATGCTTGCTTCGAGGCAAGCAACACTGAAGCATGCATGAGAGCACCAGCTGTTCCGGACTACTGCGTGATCACGCTCTCCGTAGCCGATGTGAGCAAGAACTTTAAACAGGTCAACATTACAAGGCCGCGGGGCCAGACAGATTACCAGGACGTGTACTCAGACCATGCACGGACCAACTGGTAAGTGTCTTCACTGACATTTTCAACCTGTCCCTGACCAAGTCTGTAATACCTACATATTTCAAGCAGACCACCATAGTCTCTGTGCCCAAGAAAGCGAAGGTAACCTGCCTAAATGACTACCGCCCCATAGCACTCACGTCGGTAGCCATGAAATGCTTTGAAAGGCTGTTCATGGCGCACATCAACACCATCATCCCGGAAATCCTAGACCCACTCCAATTCGCCTACCGCCCCCAAAAGATCCACAGATGACGCAATCTCAATCGCACTCCAACCTGCCCTTTCCTACCTGGACAAAACGAACACCTATGAAAGAATACTGTTCATTGACTACTCGGCCAAACACATTCACATCAACAGGGCTGTAGTGGAGCGGGTCGAGACTTTAAAGTTCCTTGGTGTCCACATCACCAACAAACTATAATGGTCCAAACACACCAAGACAGTCATGAAGAGGGCACAACAATGCCTTTTCCCCCTCAAAAAGTTAAACAGCTGCACCATCGAGAGCATCCTGACCGGGTTGCATCACCGCCTGATATGGTAACTGCTCGGCATCCGACCGTAAGGCTCTACAGAGGGTAATGTGTACGGCCTAATACATCACTTGGGCCAAACTTCCTGCCATCCAGGACCTACACTACCGGTCAAAAGTTTTAGAACACCTACTCATTCAAGGGTCTTTATTTATTTTTTTACATTATAGAATAATAGTGAAGACATCAAAACTATGAAATAACACATATGGAATCATGTAGTAAAAAAAAAGTGTTTAAAAAATCAAAATATATTTTATATTTGAGATTCTTCAAAATGCCTTGATGACAGCTTTGCACACTCTTGGCATTCTCTCAACCAGCTTCACATGGAATGCTTTTCCAACAGTCTTGAAGGAGTTCCCACATATGCTGAGCACTTGTTGGCTGCTTTTCCTTCACTCTGCGGTCCAACTCACCCCAAACCATCGCAATTTGGTTGAGGTCGGGGGATTGTGGAGGCCAGGTCATCTGATGCAGCACACCATCACTCTCCTTCTTGGTAAAATAGCCCTTAGACAGCCTGGAGGTGTTTGGGGTAATTGTCCTTTTGAAAAACAAATGATATTCCCACTAAGCCCAAACCAGATGGGATGGCGTATCACTGCAGAATGCTGTGGTAGCCATGCTGGTTAAGTGTGCATTGAATTCTAAATAAATCACAGACAGTGTCACCAGCAAAGCACCCCCACACCATAACACCTCATCCTTCATGCTTTACGGTGGGAAATACACATGCAGTGATCATCCGTTCACCCACACCACGTCTCACAAAGACACAGCGGTTGGAACCAAAAATCTCCAATTTGGACTCCAGACCAAAGGACAAATTTCCACCAGTCTAATGTCTATTGCTCATGTTTCTTGACCCAAGCAAGTCTCTTCTTGTTATTGGAGTCCTTTAGTAGTGGTTTCTTTGCAGCAATTCGACCATGAAGGCCTAATTCACACAGTCTCCTCTGAACAGTTGATGTTGAGATGTGTCTGTTACTTGAACTCTGTGAAGCATTTATTTGGGCTGCAATTTCTGAGGCTGGTAACTCTTATGAACTTATCATCTGCAGCAGAGGTAACTCTGGGTCTTCCATTCCTGTGGTGGTCCTCATGAGAGCCAGTTTCATCATAGCTCTTGATGGTTTTTGCGACTGCACTTGAAGAAACTTTCCATGTTCTTGAAATGTTCCGTATTGACTGACCTTCATGTCTTAAAGTAATGATTGACTGTTGTTTCTCTTTGCTTATTTGAGCTGTTCTTGCCATAATATGGACTTGGTCTTTTACTAAATAGGGCAATCTTCTGTATACCCACCCTACCTTGTCACAACACAATTGATTGGCTCAAACACATTAAGAAGGAAAGAAATTCCATAAATTAACTTTCAAGAAGGCACGCCTGTTAATTGAAATGTATTCCAGGTGACTACCTCATGAAGCTGGTTGAGAGAATGCCAAGAGTGTGCAAAGCTGTCATCAAGACAAATGGTGGCTATTTGTTTTTTTGGGTTACTACATGATTCCATATGTGTTATTTCATAGTTTTGATGTCTTCACTATTATTCTACAATGTAGAAAATAGTAAAAAATAAAGAAAAACCCTTGAATGAGTAGGTGTTCTAAAACTTTTGACCGGTAGTGTATATACTAGGCGGTGTCAGAGGAAGGCCCAAAAAATTGTCAAAGACTACAGTCACCCAAGTCATAGACTGTTCTCTTTGCTACCGCACGGCAGCCGGTACCGGAGCGCCAAGTCTAGGTCCAAAAGGCTCCTACCCCCAAGCCATAAGACTGCTGAACGATTAAACAAATGGCCACCTGGACTATTTGCATTGACCCCCCCCCCCATGTTGACACTACTGCTACTTATTATCACTTCACCCCTACCTACATTTACATTTTAGTCATTTAGCAGACGCTCTTATCCAGAGCAACTTACAGTTAGTGAGTGCATTCATTTTTTTTTTCTCCTTCTCATACTGGTCCCCCCGTGGGAATCGAACCCACAACCCTGGCGTTGCAAGCGCCATGCTCTACCAACTGAGCTACACGGGACTACATGTACAAATTACCTCGACTAACCTGTACCGCCGCACATTGACTCGGTACTGGTACCCCCTGTATATAGCCTCGTTATTTTATAGTGTTATTTTATTTATTTTTACTTTAGTTTATTTAGTAAATATTTTCTTAACTATATTTTTTTTAAACTGCATTGTTGGTTAAGGGCTGGTAGGTAAGCATTTCACGGTAAGGTCTACACCTGTTGTATTCGGCGCGTGTGATAAATACAATTAGATTTGATGTTAAGTTGTCTAATAATGAACCCATGTAATGATGTGAAAACAGATTTGTATTTATATCAATTAATCTATTATGTTTGTGAAAAAAAACTTGAATGAAGGTTATTAACATTTTAAAAAAGCAAGGTTGGCTAGCTAAGCCAAATATATTTATAACCAACCCAAAATAGTTCATCTGTGTCGTTCACAGTGGGAGCAAATGAAGCATAGTGGGCAGAACAAGCAAGGAGGTGGGCAGAGCCAAGCACGAGCTAGCGAGATCCTATTAGCGCGATGTAGCATGTATTTGCATATTTCCGTTAGGGAACGCCTCTGTGGTGAAGTGCGCGTGTGCACAAACTCAATTCGACATTGCACTCCTTCTAAACCACGCTTTTTTATAACTTTGGCAAAGCGTCAATTCTATAAAAACTTTAGTGCACTGGTGTTCATAACAGATTTTAGTTATGGGAACAGAAAAATGTATTGAGATCAACAGCTTCACCTAGTTCCTTCCTCTCCCACTATCCGTGACTGGACTTCCTCTCACTACCATATTTGGTGGTGATAAAACGTTATTCTTCTTCTTCTTTGAGGTTTATTGGCAGACTACACTCATAAGGTGTATTGCCGCCACCTACTGTACGGGGAAGTAAAATATAGCCCAAAAACAAATTATGTTTTGGATGAACAAATTCATACTTATTACCAAAAACAGTAAACAAATTCAAGCTACTACGCTGGATTTCAAACAAAAACAAAAAACTGTTATTCTTCAGTCGGATTTAAATATCTATTCAGATCCATACACAGGCTCAGGAACCTGGGAGGGGGAGCCTCTTCATTCAGTACTCCCAGTAACATTTCGGCTGTAAAGTCCTGGAGATCCAGAAATCTATTTGCCGCCTTCACAATGATGTCTAACTTCTTAGATGTTTTATTAGTTTGACTAGTGCAACTTGTCACTTGCGCTATAAACGGAACAAAGTTCAGCTTCTTCACTGTTAGTGTGTCGGGATCCTTCTCCTGCATGGCATTCACTGCAGACTGTGGGACGAGAAAACGTTCTAAACGGATGATTCAGCTTTATAGCTCCTGTGACGTGTCTGGGTTACCCCTTATGTCTGTGGTTAG
>NC_059218.1:37359329-37394329 GCF_020615455.1 Coregonus clupeaformis
TATTTGCCTGGTATTTATTGACTGAGAAATACTGCAGACAGGCTACTCTCTGGGACTAACTTGGAATAATTAGTTCCCTAACTAGTAGTCTACTAAGAAGTATTCAATAGGTATTTGGCATCATTGTATTTTTACTATGTTAGTTCTCTGGTACATTAGTCAATATCAGCATAGCTACATATGAAGAGGCTCTTCTTCTTAGTTTCAGCGCCACTATTTTGTCAAATACCAACATCTTCTTCTTCTTCTTCGCAGTGACGTGTATTCATGTATGCCAATGGAAGCCAGGCTTCCCCAAAGAAATTGACCAAAAAATTTAAATACAAAATTAAATAATAAAGATATTTTGTCACTCCGTGTTTCATAATTTTCCTTCAATTCGCAAGAGGCTGAATGTATCTCACAGGAGAAAGCATCCGTGCGAGCGAAACAGCGCCCCCTCTGTCTCTGTATGTGTAGCACATCTATCTGATGCTGTCTGGCCAAACGAGTATGTCATTCTTGCCGCCCGTAGCATTGAATGCAAGGGAAGCCAGCGAGCATTTGGCCTCCCTTGATTAAAAAAAAAGTTTTAAAAAATGTACCAATCAGCGTTGAGCTAAACTGAGCGAGCTCAACTGTGAATGGTCCTGGTGCACCAAAAAAAAGGGTCAAGGGAAGCCATCTTGGATTTGGCTTCACTCCTATCAAATCCCATTGAGAGCATACGTCATTGACAGAAAAACTTGAATTGTTGCATCTCGTTGTGTTGTTGTCCTCCGGTGGCTAACTAGCCAGCTAGCTAAAATTGTCCCTTTCCTAAATTAGCTATGGATGGAGATAGAGATTTGGACTTGTGGTTTTACTTAATTCTCCGTACTGGCCAATGATTATAACGGCGATTCTGAGCCAACCATTAATTCATACATTGTTGTGACCCTGGCCTGAGAGGATGGAAGTTCAATATGTAGCTAGATGTGGAAGGCTAATGTTAACTAGCAAACATTGCCCATGAAAGGAAGTTAGGCTAGCGAGCAAGAATTTTATCCAGGTAACCTAGGACAACAAAAAATAAAAGTGTGTACTGTATGACAGAGTGATAGACCGTTTTTTCAACATGAAAGAGAGGAGGATGGCATTGGCGTTTCTCTACAAGTAGGGTGAATCAACATGTTTTTCTACTTGCACGAATGCGCATGCACACACACACACACAGAAATCTGAACCATGTACAGTCACATCATATTTAGCTTACGTTGATTTGACTCAATTGTTTTTGGTATATTTTAGCTGTCACTGTATTAGACTAAGCAGAGGTGATTTGATGATGTTGAAATGTTGAAGTTGAAATGGTGCTGGAAAAGTGGAAGCAGCTCCTGTTTTCTTTGCGACTTGCGGTAACTCTCTGTGGTTCTAAATCAATAGTTGTTTAGTGGTCCGAAAATGTCAGAAACATTACCTTGCTTGACCATGCTGTATGTTATGTAACTGTTTGTTACATGCAATATGGTTTGTGGACTTCACCGGACAGATGTTGCTATCCAGTTTTGTGATAAAACAAAGGTGTGGTTGAATTTATTCTGTCACTGTGTCTTCTTACTGTCTCGTCCTTTAGGCCTATACAGTGGGGGGGAAAAGTATTTAGTCAGCCACCAATTGTGCAAGTTCTCCCACTTAAATAGATGAGAGAGGCCTGTAATTTTCATCATAGGTACACGTCAACTATGACAGACAAATTGAGAAAAAAATCCAGAAAATCACATTGTATGATTTTTAATGAATTTATTTGCAAATTATGGTGGAAAATAAGTATTTGGTCACCTACAAACAAGCAAGATTTCTGGCTCTCACAGACCTGTAACTTCTTCTTTAAGAGGCTCCTCTGTCCTCCACTCGTTACCTATATTAATGGCACCTGTTTGAACTTGTTATCAGTATAAAAGACACCTGTCCACAACCTCAAACAGTCACACTCCAAACTCCACTATGGCCAAGACCAAAGAGCTGTCAAAGGACACCAGAAACAAAATTGTAGACCTGCACCAGGCTGGGAAGACTGAATCTGCAATAGGTAAGCAGCTTGGTTTGAAGAAATCAACTGTGGGAGCAATTATTAGGAAATGGAAGACATACAAGACCACTGATAATCTCCCTCAATCTGGGGCTCCACGCAAGATCTCACCCCGTGGGGTCAAAATGATCACAAGAACGGTGAGCAAAAATCCCAGAACTACACGGGGGGACCTAGTGAATGACCTGCAGAGAGCTGACATTTTGAGTGAAAACCTCCTTCCATCAGCAAGGGCATTGAAGATGAAACGTGGCTGGGTCTTTCAGCATGACAATGATCCCAAACACACCGCCCGGGCAACGAAGGAGTGGCTTCGTAAGAAGCATTTCAAGGTCCTGGAGTGGCCTAGCCAGTCTCCAGATCTCAACCCCATAGAAAATCTTTGGAGGGAGTTGAAAGTCTGTGTTGCCCAGCGACAGCCCCAAAACATCACTGCTCTAGAGGAGATCTGCATGGAGGAATGGGCCAAAATACCAGCAACAGTGTATGAAAACCTTGTGAAGACTTACAGAAAACGTTTGACCTGTGTCATTGCCAACAAAGGGTATATAACAAAGTATTGAGAAACTTTTGTTATTGACCAAATACTTATTTTCCACCATAATTTGCAAATAAATTCATAAAAAATCCTACAATGTGATTTTCTGGATTTTTTTTTCTCATTTTGTCTGTCATAGTTGACGTGTACCTACGTCTCTCATCTTTTTAAGTGGGAGAACTTGCACAATTGGTGGCTGACTAAATACTTTTTCCCCCACTGTTTATCACGGTCGCAAGACACACAGTTGAAGTCGGAAGTTTACATACACCTTAGCCAAATACATTTAAACTCAGTTTTTCACAATTCCTGACATTTAATCCTAGTAAAAATTCCCTGTCTTAGGTCAGTTAGGATCACCACTTTATTTTAAGAATGTGAAATGTCAGAATAATAGTAGAAAGAATGATTTATTTCAGCTTTTATTTCTTTCATCACATTCCCAGTGGGTCAGACGTTTACATACAATCAATTAGTATTTGGTAGCATTGCCTTTAAATTGTTTAACTTGGGTCAAATGTGTCGGGTAGTCTTCCACAAGCTTCCCACAATAGGTTGGGTGAATTTTGGCCGATTCCTTCTGACAGAGCTAGTGTAACTGAGTCAGGTTTGTAGGCCTCCTTGCTTGCACACGCTTTTTCAGTTCTGCCCACAAATGTTCTATAGGATTGAGGTCAGGGCTTTGTGATGGCCACTCCAATACCTTGACTTTGTTGTCCTTAAGCCATTTTGTTACAACTTTGGAAGTATGCTTGGGGTCATTGTCCATTTGGAAGACCCATTTGCGACCAAGCTTTAACTTCCTGACTGATGTCTTGAGATGTTGCTTCAATATATCCACATAATTTTCCTTCCTCATGATGCCATCTATTTTGTGAAGTGCACCAGTCCCTCCTGCAGCAAAGCACCCCCACAGCATGATGCTGCCACCCCCGTTCTTCACAGTTGGGATGGTGTTCTTCGGCTTGCAAGCATCCCCCTTTTTCCTCCAAACATAACCATGGTCATTATGGCCAAACAGTTCTATTTTTGTTTCATCAGACCAGAGCACATTTCTCCAAAAAGTACAATCTTTGTCCCCATGTGCAGTTGCAAACCGTAGTCTGGATTTTTTATGGCGGTTTTGGAGCAGTGGCTTCTTCTTTGCTGAGTGACCTTTCAGGTTATGTCGATATAGGACTCGTTTTACTGTGGATATAGATACTTTTGTACCTGTTTCCTCCAGCATCTTCACAAGGTCCTTTGCTGTTGTTCTGGGATTGATTTGCATTTTATCTCTAGGAGACAGAACGCGTCTCCTTCCTGAGCGGTATGATGGCTGTGTGGTCCCATGGTGTTTATACTTGTGTACTATTGTTTGTACAGATGAACTTGGGTTCATTTGGAAATTGCTCCCAAGAATGAACCAGACTTGTGGAGGTCTACAATTTTTGTTCTGAGGTCTTGGCTGATTTCTTTAGATTTTTCCATGATGTCAAGCAAAGAGGCACTGAGTTTGAAGGTAGGCCTTGAAATACATCCACAGGTACACCTCCAATTGACTCAAATGATGTCAATTAGCATATCAGAAGCTTCTAAAGCCATGACATCATTTTCTGGAATTTTCCAAGCTGTTTAAAGGCCCAGTCAACTTAGTGTATGTAAACTTCTGACCCACTGGAATTGTGATACAGTGAATTTTAAGTGAAATAATATGTCTGTAAACAATAGTTGGAAAAATTACTTATGTCATGCACAAAGTAGATGTCCTAACCGACTTGCCAAAACTATAGTTTGTTAACAAGAAATGTGTGGAGTGGTTGAAAAACTAGTTTTAATGACTCCAACCTAAGTGTATGTAAACTTCTGACATCAACTGTATGAACTAACAGGTTATAGAGCAGTTATCACCACACATAGGTAGCTTGGTTTCCCCAGTGATTTGACCCACGCACCACTAATGCTTCTCAGTCAGAGTGGGAAGCACAGTCACAGCGAGAGAGAGAGAGAAACAGAGGAGAGAAGAGGAGAGAGACAGAGGTAAGAGGAGAGACTGGCTCTAATTAGACCAGAGAAAGAGCAATAGCCTGCTAATCCAGAATATGGAATAGAACCAACAGCTTCAGGATTGATCTCATACTTAATGGAGATTCTTATATATTATACAACATATAAATAGATTGCAGTTATTATTGTCTTATTAAACTCACTTGACAGACGTTAACATACATGTTAGCATTAATATTATGATTATACATCAATTTTGTTTGTGGTACAATACAGTTTTGATTATGACTGTGCTGTGATTCAGTGCTGTAGTGGAGAATGTGTCGTTTCTGCAGTGGAGTGGTGTCTTTGTGTCTCTGTGTCTGTGTGTGAGGGGGAGGGTGAGGGGGAGCCGGAAGTGCCGGGTGTGTGTCTCTCTCTCTCTCTCTCTCTCTCTCTCTCTCTCTCTCTCTCTCTCTCTCTCTCTCTCTCTCTCTCTCTCTCTCTCTCTCTCTCTCTCTCTCTCTCTCTCTCTCTCTCTCTCTCTCTGTGTGTGTGTGTTTGTTTACTCCACTAAATTATATAGAGGAGGACCAACTGCTGCGTTATGCACAAGAAGGTTCTCAACTCGACAGGGTTCTGATTGTCAGTGCAGTGCTTTGGTGCAGGTAGAGCAATGCAGAACGTCAGGAGACAGGGAGGAGGGAGAGAAAGAGCAAGAGAGGGAGGGACTGAATACAGATGAGGAAAGCGGAGGCGGAGTTGTTTTTTTTGCAGGTGAATTCTTAACACCAGGGGGGTTTCCACTGCCCCCTCATCCATCTCTCTCTCTCCCTCCCTCTTTCGTGGGATGGAGGGATGACTTTTGAAAGTGACAGCAGAGGAGGAGGAGGACAGATGGAGGGAGGCAGTTAGCTTAGAAAACAGGAGTGAGGGATGGGGTAGCAGAAGGAGAAAGAGTGCTGCAGAATGAAGAGGAAGAGGGATGAGAGAGCGAGAGAGGGAAGGAGAGGAGAGAGAGGGAAGGAGAGAAGGAAGGAGAGGAGAGAGGGTAGGAGAGGAGAGAGGGAAGGAGAGGAGAGAGAGGGAGAGAGAGGAAGGTAGAAAGATAGAGAGAGGGAGAGAGGAAGAGAGGAAGGTAGAAACAGAGAGAGGGAGAGAGAGAGAGGAAGGAGATGAGGGAGAGAGAGGAAGGTAGAAAGAGAGAGAGGGAGAGAGGGAGGTAGAATGAGAGAGAGGGAGAGAGGAAGGTAGAAAGAGAGAGAGGGAGAGAGAGAGGAAGGAGATGAGAGAGAGGGAGAGAGGAAGGTAGAAAGAGAGAGAGGGAGAGAGAGAGGAAGGAGATGAGAGAGAGGGAGAGAGGAAGGTAGAAAGAGAGAGAGGGAGAGAGGAAGGTAGAATGAGAGAGAGGGAGAGAGGAAGGTAGAAAGAGAGAGGGGGAGAGGAAGGCAGAGAGAGAGAGGGAGAGAGGGAGAGAGGAAGGCAGAGAGAGAGAGAGGGGGAGAGAGGAAGGTAGAAAGAGAGAGAGGGAGAGAGGAAGGCAGAGAGAGAGGGAGAGAGGGAGAGAGGAAGGCAGAGAGAGAGAGAGAGAGGGGGAGAGAGGAAGGTAGAAAGAGAGAGGGGGAGAGGAAGGCAGAGAGAGAGAGAGGGAGAGAGGGAGAGAGGAAGGCAGAGAGAGAGAGAGGGAGAGAGGAAGGCAGAGAGAGAGAGGGGGAGAGAGGAAGGTAGAAAGAGAGAGAGGGAGAGAGGAAGGTAGAAAGAGAGAGAGGGAGAGAGGAAGGTAGAAAGAGAGAGAGGGAGAGGAAGGTAGAAAGAGAGAGATATGGATAGGAAAATAAAGAGGATGATGGGAAAGAGAGAAAATAAAGAATAGATAGAGGGAAAGAGAGAGTGCTCTGTTTGGCTTTCACCATATGTTGTATTATATTGAGGACAACAGCAGTGTGGGGAGCCTCATACCGGAAGACTCATTGTCATAACTAACATGAATCATAACTAACATGAATCATCAACACAAACACACACACACACACACATACACACACACACACACACACACACACACACACACACACTGGTTGCTATTCTTCCTTGCCTGCTTGTGACTTTTTCATGAAGGATCCTTTGGGGATTTACAGTGCCTTCAGAAAGTATTCATACCTCTTGACTTATTCCACATTTTGTTGTGTTACAGCCTGAATTCAAAATTGATTAAATTGATTTTTTTGTCTCTCACCCATCTACACACAATGCCCCATAATGATAGTGAAAACATGTTTTGAGAAATGTTAGCAAATTTATTGAAAATGAAATACAGAAATATCTCATTTACATAAGTATTCACAGCCCTGAGTCAATACTTTGTAGAAGCACCTTTGGCAGTGATTACAGCTGTGAGTCTTTCTGGGTAAGTCTCTAAGAGCTTTCCACACTTGGATTGTACAATATATATATATATATATATATATATATATATATATATATATATATATATATATATATATATATATATATATATATATTTGCCTATTATTATTTTCAGAATTCTTCAAGCTCTGTCAAATTGGTTGTTGATCATTACTAGACAACCATTTTCAGGTCTTGCCATAGATTTTCAAGTAGATTTAAGTCAAAACTGTAACTCGGCCACTCAGGAACATTCACTGTCTTCTTGGTAAGCAACTCCAGTATAGATTTGGCCTTGTGTTTTAGGTTATTGTCCTGCTGAAAGGTGAATGTATCTCCTAGTGTCTGGTGGAAGGCAGACTGAACCAGGTTTTCCTCTAGGATTTTACCTGTGCTTAGCTCCATTCCAATTATTTTGTATCCTGAAAAACTCCACAGTCCTTAACGATTACAAGCCTACCCACAACATGATGCAGCCACCACTATGCTTGAAAATATGGAGAGTGTGAGTCAGTAATGTGTTACATTGGATTTGCCCCAAACATAACACTTTGTATTCAGGACAAAAAGGGAATTTCTTTGCCACATTCTTTGCAGTATTACTTTAGTGCCTTATTGCAAACAGGATGCATGTTTTGGAATATTCTGTACAGGCTTCCTTCTTTTCACTCTGCCATTTAGGTTAGTATTGTGGTGTAACTACAATGTTGTTGATCCATCCTCAGTTCTCCTATCACAACCATTAAACTCTGTAACTGTTTTAAAATCACTGAGCGGTTTCCTTCCTCTCCGGCAACTGAGTAAGGAAGGACGGCTGTATCTTTGTAGTGACTGGGTGTATTGATACACTGTCCAAACTGGGTGTATTGATACACCATCCAACGTGTAATTAATAACTTCACCATGCTCAAAGGGATATTCAATGTCTGTTTTTTTTACACATCTACCAATAGGTGACCTTCTTTGCGAGGCATTGGAAAACCTCCCAACTGAGGGACCTTACAGATAATTGTATTTGTGGGGTACAGAGATGAGATAGTCATTCAAAACTCATGGTTCTGTGTGGCTCAGTTGGTAGAGCACGGTGCTTGCAATGCCAGGGTTGTGTGTTCGATTCCCATGAGGGACCAATACGAAAATGTATGCACTCACTACTTGAAGTCGCTCTTAGAGCGTCTGCTAGATGACGTAAATGTTAAACACTGTTATAGTCTGTGCAACTTATGTTACTTGTTAAGCACATTTCTACCCCTGAACTTAGAGTTTTTTACAATCACTTTGGCACTAATTTCAGAACCTTGACGTCATTTTTCAAAACTCTAGACACAAAAGTCACAACCAATGATCAAAATTCACATTTTCAAAACTCTAACACTTTTTCAATTGCTTGGATACAATACACATAAAACTATGATCATTTGTTCATTTAACAAAAATCATCTGTTCAATATGACACAACTTAACATCAAAGTACAACTATTTCAAAAGGCAATTCACACATTACATTTCAGATGAGTGTCTATTCATTTCATTACAATTATCCAACTATCAATTGATACAACTGCTCAAAATGATAAGTAACTGTTGCATTACTCTTAATGCATAGTTGTATGGAAACAGACAAACAATATTCCATGTTTAGATCATGAAAGTTTCAAGATAACGAGATTCATTGTCACCAATTAGCGTGGAGCATGAATCAATTAGACTACATTATCTATGGATGTAATATTTCATCATCATTCTTTATCAGACACCGTTTCTATGGTCCCATGTACCACCTTTTCAGACTATTTACAGTTTTGACAGTACTGCACTGTATGGATGCAGGCCCTTGTAATTGCTTGTCCAATTCTGCCAACTCGTTACTGATGATTGAGTTCACATTGTGGAACGAGTATATAAAGAATTGATTGGTATGCACTTGCAACAACATAGCGATACGTACTGTTACATGGGGCCGGCAGGTGATCCAGGTCACAATAGAGGTCAAGCAGTGGTGGGAGGAAGACGAGGAAGACGTGTTGGTCAAAGGAATGGCAGGGGACAAGCACCCCTTCTGAGAGGTGGTCGTGGGCCTCGTTTGAGAGGTGTGGGGGAACGTGGTAGAGGACAAGGCCACGGACCAAGACAGCGGCAGCAACAGCAAAGAGTGTCCAATGAAATCCGAGCAATAGTTGTAGACCATGTCATAAATCATGGCATGACAATGACTGAGGCGGCTACAATGATACAACCAAACCTCAGAAGGTCAACCGTGGCCTCAATAATCAGAACTTTCCGCAATGAGAACCGGTAAGTTGTCAGCATGTGTATCAGTGTTGCTTCCGTCCCTCTCCTCGCCCCTACCTGGGCTTGAACCAGGGACCCTCTGCACACATCGACAACAGTCACCCTTGAAGCACCGTTACCCGTCGCTCCACAAAAGCCGCGGCCCTTGCAGAGCAAGGGAAACAACTACTTCAAGGTCTCAGAGCGAGTGGCGTCACCGATTGAAATGCTATTAGCGCGCACCGCTAACTAGCTAGCTATTTCACACCGGTTACACAATCACTAAACATTATGCTACTCTCAATTGTCAAATGACTGCATACCAATGTGTACCACAGAGTAGGTGATGTGACCAAGTGTCTTCTTACTGTAATGTTCCCTGTAGAATTGAGACTAGGCCAAATAGGGGAGGCAGAGGCAAAATTCTGACTGACCAACAAGAGCAGGCTGTGGTCGATTTGGTTCGGGACAGAAATTATATTCGCCTTACAGAAATTCGCCAGCATATCTTGGACAATGAAGACATGTTTAACAATGTGGAATCCATAAGTTTGCAGACTATTGCACGCATGCTGAAAAGGCACCAGGTGTCTTTAAAACAACTATACCGTGTGCCTTTTGAAAGAAATGCAGACAGAGTGAAGCAAATGAGGACTGAGTATGTTCAGGTATGTTCAGTTTCAAGGTGGCTGTTGTAATAAAATTCCCTAATAACTCTACATTGTACAGTAATCAGTAAATCTCTTTCCAAAATGTATTTTTAGAGGGTGATGGAGCTGGATGCTGATGACAACCATCACAAATTCATAGATTTGGATGAGGCAGGCTTTAACCTTCCAACCATCCAAGTACCTGGACAACGTGGGACCAACATTACCATGTGTGCGGCTATATCAGAAGATGGTTTGGTGGGACGCAGACCTCGTATTGGATCATATAATGCAGCTCTCCTTGTAATCTTCCTTGATGACCTCGATCAGGTCTGTAGAGCTGATGGCGTGACCTATGTCATTGTGTGGGATAATGTCAGGTTCCACCATGCTCATATGGTGCAAGCATGGTTTCAGGCCCATGCACAATTTACCACCCTGTATTTACCCCTTTACTCTCCTTTCCTTAACCCGATTGAGGAATTTTTCTCCACATGGAGATGGAAGGTTTATGATAGGTGCCCTCATGAACAAGTCACTCTTCTCTAGGCCATGGATGACGCATGCAATGACATCACGGCAGACCAGTGTCAGGCCTGGATTCGCCATGCCCGAAGGTTTTTTCCAAGATGTTTGGCTAATGAAAACATCCATTGTGATGTAGATGAGAACCTGTGGCCAAATCCACAAGACAGAGTTGATGAAAATGTAGAAGTACAGTAATCACTCCTATGTTTTGCTTTTTACAGTACAAGCAAGCAAGTTGAGGAACACTGCATTTGATGTTTTACAGTACTGTATTGTTTTTCATCAATATATTTCAGATTTTGTTCAATGATTCCACTGTGTCTGTAGTATTCTCTCTACCACTGCAGTACTTTTACAGGGATGTATTTACATGTAGTACCATAATGAGACATGTATCACCTATTTTGTACTACAATATTTAATGATTGTACGAACAATGACACAGTTGAACTATCGGTTGCTTGTGTGTGGTGATCTAAATTAACGTTTCATTGGTATTTCACAATACATTTGTTTTTTGAATCAATAATTGTGCAAGTGCAAGATTTCTTTAAAGATATGAATGCACAATGCAATGTTTTGAACATTGGACAGCCTGTGTTACAAGTGATGACCGTTTTGAGCTTTGTGTCTAGAGTTTTGAAAAATGACGTCAAGGTTCTGAAATTAGTGCCAAAGTGATTGTAAAAAACTGTATTTAGGCTTGCTATAACAAAGGGGTGAATACGTATTGACTCAAGGCTTTTCATTTGTAATGAATTTGTAGAATTTTTGAAAAATGTAATTCCACTTGGACATTATTGGGGATTATGTGTAGGCCAGCGACAAAAAAAATATCAATTTAATCCATTTTAAATTCAGGCTACAACACAACAAAATGTGGAAAAAGTCAAGGGGTGTGAATACTTTCTGTATGTATTGGAATCTGAATCACTCAGATGGACGGACTGATGGATGGAGAGACAGACAGACAGAGTTATAGTGTCATATTTCTCAGAATCACACACAGCATCATCCATAAGAACACAGATGTGTGACAGTGTGTGTGTGTGTGTGTGTGTGTGTGTGTGCATGTTTGTGTTTCATCTTGTAAGTGAACTAATGAATATAAGTGTGTACGAAGCCTTATCTGAAGTATGTCATTTATATGTGTGTGAGTGAGTGTGTGTGTGTGGGTGTGAGTGTGTTTGGGTGGGTGTGAATGCGTGTGGGTGGGTGTGAATGCGTGTGGGTGGATGTGAATGCGTGTGTGCGGGTGGGTGTGAGTGTGTGTGCGTGCGTGCGTGCTCGTGTATGTGTGTGTAAATGTGTGTGCGGAAGGGACGTAGGCGTGAGACAGTAGCGGGAGAGTTGTGCGAGGGCGAGAGAGAGGGGTTTCACCAATCAGCACCCACTGGCGTCAGACCTCCCTCTCCATCCCTCCCTCCCGCTCTTTTCCTCTGCTCTCTTTCAACGGAATCCTCATTACATGCACGTCAGGCTGCAGTGAGCTGTACCACTCTCTCTCTCTCTCTCTCTCTCTCTCTCTCCCTCGCGCTCTCCGTCACACTGTCTCTCCATCTCTTCACTCTCTCTCTCCTCCACTCTCTTTCTCCCTCTCTCTCTCCTCTCCGTCGCTCTCTCTCCCATCTCTCTGTCACACTGTCTCTCTCTTTCACTCTCTCACTCTCTCTCTCTCTGCTCATTTCATTCCAGTCAGCTTGGAAATCAAAGGGAGAGAAAACACAAATGAGAGTGTGGGGGGAGGATGGGGGGAGGATGGGGGGAGGTGGGAGTGAGGATGGGGGAGGAGGGAGGAGGGAGGGAGGATGGGGGAGGAGGGAGGGAGGATGGGGGGAGGAGGGAGTGAGGATGGGGGGAGGAGGGAGGGAGGATGAGGGAGGAGGGAGTGAGGATGGGGGAGGAGGGAGGGAGGATGGGGGGAGGAGGGAGGGAAGATGGGGAGGAGGGAGGGAGGATGGGGAGGAGGGAGGGAGGAGGGACGGAGGATGGAGGAGGAGGGAGGGAGGATGGGGAGGAGGGAGGGAGGATGGGGGAGGAGGGAGGGAGGATGGGGGAGGATGGGGAGGAGGGAGAGAGGATGGGGGAGGAGGGAGGGAGGATGGGGGGAGGATGGAGGCACGCTGGGATTTCAGTATGAGTCAGAGAGGGGGAGGGAGAGGGGGAGAGGGGGAGAGGGGAGAGAACGGAATATGGAAGTAGGGATGAGAGTTTTTTCTCCCATATTGATCCGACTGCATTCTCTGTTCAGAATACAGAGAGGTGGAGGGAACGACATCAGCATGGAGAGAATGTTTGATGATTTGATAAATTGCGAACCGTCTCAGACATGAGGAAAGTCATGAAGTCTATTTGTCGATAATGAAATGGGGATTTTTTTTTATAAATCAATGTATCAATGATGACGTGTGACTAGAGAGGTGTGTGTGTGTGTGTGATCATAACGTTGAAGAGTAAGGGAAGCGAGTGGTGGGCAGAAGTGATAGAGTAGAGAGAGAAGGAAGGAGAGAGAGAAGGAGACATCATTGTAGTAGCTGTTTCATTCAGCTGTTGATCTTTTGTGTCCTCTTTGCATAGTGTGTTGATTTGTGGTTGGTCATGCAACCTGGCTTTACCTGTTCCCCTGCAACGGGAAGGTAACACTGCTACTACCTCGCTCTACATTCAGCAACTCTCAGGAGGACAATTGAAATTGATTTTTAAAAGTGTATTTATTGATAAAACCAACACATTTATTCCCTGCATAGCCTTCATCAGGATGTTGCTTGTTCCACTGAAAATACTATAGCTAACAACGTTTTAGAGAGAGAGAGAGAGAGAGAGAGAGAGAGAGAGAGAGAGAGAGAGAGAGAGAGAGAGAGAGAGAGAGAGAGAGAGAGAGAGAGAGAGAATGACTAAGTGGTGTCTCCAGGCAGTTTTCTCTTGCACTTTTCAGTACTTTTCAGCAGTTAATTCTAATTACATATTGAAGTCTGGCTATGTGTCATTACTGCTCTTATATGACAGCGATGTGAAGACAACATACGGTACAGTCCTTCTGCCTGAGGATGATCATGTTTATAGTCTTTTTTTATTGTGTCCATGACCATGTAGCTCTCTCTCCCTCTCTCTCTCTGTCTCTCTCTCCCTCTCTCCCTCTCTCTCTCTCTCTCTCTCTCTCTCTCTCTCTCTCTCTCTCTCTGTCTCTCTCTCTCTCTCTCTCTCTCTCTCTCTCTCTCTCTCTCTCTCTCTCTCCCTCTCTCTCTCTCTCTCTCTCTCTCTCTCTCTCTCTCCCTCTCTCTCTCTCTCTCTCTCTGTCTCTCTCTCTCTCTCTCTCTCTCTCTCTCTCTCTCTCTCTCTCTCTCTCTCTCTCTCTCTCTCTCTCTCTCTCTCTCTCCTAAACCTCACGTTCATCCTCTAGTTTCCAGTGTATTTTATATAGGGGACTATGCAAATAGAGTGTGACCTTCTCTACCTCCACCCTCGATTTCCTGTCATTTCGCTCTCTGTCTATCTTCTCTCATCATCATCCAGAACCTAACCTCACACATCTCTCACTTCCTGTCCTTTCCATTCACCTTGTAAGTTCTATGTCCAACCCAGGCACCCAACCTTAAACAAATCTAGTAGTTGATGGCTTTGCTAATCAGTTTTGACCAAGGTACTGTCCTCCTGGGCAACAATTTATTTGGATAGCCCATCTGTAGATGCTCTACAGACTATCATTAACATTTAAAACTATCTACTAACCCTAACCATAACCCTAACCTTAACCCTTACCCTAAACTTAACCATAACCATAACCTTAGCAAGCACTTGCTTATCAACAGATAGTTTATTGATAGTATGACAATTTGGACTATCCAAATCTCGTGACTAACCTGTATCAAGGGGCTACTTCCTGTCCTGCCGAACATGGCCATGTAGTGACAACATAAAACATGAAAAAAGGCCAGCACTTACTTGGAAATAAGTCTTTACAATATGACACGACTGATAGAGCACACAGACTATGGCGTCTGATACACAACAGTCAGCATGCGTGGCGCAGTCTTCAACTTTGTGTTTCCATGTGTGTACCTGATGTGCGCGTGTGTGCCAAAGTGTGCATTTGTTCACCTCCCCTCACTGATTTAAAATAAATTACCGTTACAAGCCCACGCTTTTGCCTCCACATGCCGTTGACACCAATTTAATGCTTTCAGTTTTGTTGGAAGTAGTGAACGAGTGTACACTTCAGGAGATAGGAAAGGAGCACCCAGAGACTTGTAGCCAGTTCAGAACCATGGACAGCACTGCAGTGAACGTCCCTCTCCGCCACTGGCGCGTCCCATTTCCCGCTGTGCTGAAATAGGCGGGACATTTAATGGACCACGGATAGGAACATAGCAGTATAGAAAAAGAGGGATGTGTTATTGTGGTTTGTTAACTCGCCAAGACTCACAAACACAGGCACACACACGGAAACACACGACACATATGCTTAAACAATAATATGTTCCCTTGAGATGGAAGAGGGGAGCCACCACGTAGCAACGAATACCAGCTCGAGCTCGCTCTCACTATCCTCCTTGCGCCCACAACTCCCAATTAACGGCGAGGTCCCGCGCCGGACTCACGCCTACCTACGTCTGACACTTTCTGTTACGCAGTGCTCAGAGCAGGTGTCCCCAAAAGTAACCATGAATATGGAACTTGGGATTGTTTTACTCATGATTGTGCCTCCTCCCTCTAACCCCCGCATGCCGCCTTACAACCACCGCAGATCTGGGTTAAATTCCTGGATCATTTCCAGACTCATTTAGGCTCGGTTGGTTTGGTTTATTCTACCAACATAGTGATATATAACCGACCTCATGCTCTCTCTCTCTCTCTCTCTCTTTCTCTGTAAGTGTGTGTGTGTGTGATATCGATGTGTCTGAGAAGGAAAACAGAAAGTGAAAAGGTATGCTATGCATCATCGATATAGCCTGAATAATTACAATCCGTGTGTATGTGTTTTACTTTGATGGATGACGGCGGATCACGATTTATTTTTAGTAGGCTGTATTGGACACGTCTGTGACCAATTACTTAGTCTATATACTGGTGTGACGCTATGATGATAATTCTGCTGTGGTGTACAGTATGTCACTTTTACAACTGAATGATAGTGAAATGATTATCTGAATAAACGGGCAATCAAAGTAACTCGCTGCGTGGTGGACCTGCTCAATGCTCATTCATAACCGCTGTGATGTGATTGTAGTGTCTGTTGGATTTGGGAGATAATCTTATTTTCTTCTCAGACTCGCTCATCAGAATGTTTAGTAGGGCAATCCTAGCGCGCGACGCTCCACTGCAAGTATTGCTCGAGTGGGTTTTAAACCGTCGGCTGTCTCTAAGCAAGCACTGATCATGATCAACTCCGCATGCAGTTAGCTAGCTACTCCTGCTTTGCCTTGTCGCTCAGGGCTTGGGAACTGATGAGAGGAATAGATACAGGCGCAGCCCAGTTCAGCTCCATGGACAGTGCCACTGCGAACGTTTCACTCTGGCGCTGTCCATTCTCCAGTGGGGCTGATACACAAACTATTAGTCTAGTAGTGAGACAAAACGCAGAGATTTCTGTCAAGTAGGCTAACCTTGCAGAAGATGTAACCTAACATTGGAAAATGTCACTATTGAAATAGCATACTGTGTCACATTTGTAGCATTCACTCTGACATTGAAGTTACCCACTCCATGACACGAATCATGTCCTTCGTTGTATACCGATGGGGCATTATATTATTATCAACATGATACCAGAATGACCTGAATAATGTGCTGCATGATTTTGAGAAATGTTTTAGCTGTAAGCTACAGCCCTTAATCACATGTCATACTGTGGCTAGTCTGAAACAACACACAGGTTGGCTATTCCTTTTACCATTTACTTCAGCCTCGGTCCTTGCTCTAGAACCAACTGACCGAACAAAAGAACGAACGAATAGCTGCTCCGTTACAGCCTGCGTCCGCTCCAACAACTAATCCTGACGTTAGGATATGTTCCTATTTCTGAAGCTATTTTTTCAGAGCGAATTAAAAAATATCAATAAATGGACGCATTCATTAGGGAACATTAACACATTAGATAGCCTATTTTAGAACTCGTTTTTTATATTAGGAACGTATAAACAGTCTATTTTCATCTCCTTGGGCAGTGTTGGACGGTACCTTGGCCTCTTTCTCTCCCTCGCGCGTCTTGACTGTATAAATAGCCTCTCGGTTGACAACATTCCGTCGATGACGTAGGCCGCGCACGTAGATGTGTAGGTGATGCTTTTTAGTGAATGAGTTGTCCCCTCCCCTCTGTGTCCCCGCTCCGGTACTATTAGCCTACTACGGCTTCTCTATAAAACCCTATCATAGATCCGGCTCAGACGAACAACTTTACAGAAGAAGGAGGATAAGAAGAGGAGAAGAGATGTTCTTGGGAAGAGAGTGTGTGACATATATATACTGTCCTGCAACAGCAGAAGAAGAATAAGAAGACGAAAAATAAGTCCCTACTGACAATATCTGTTGAAGTTCCTATTTCAGCATCTTTCCTGTAACTATTCTCTCTGCTCGGCAAGACAGACAGCTGTGGTGGTGTTTGGGACACTTTAAGATGGGAGGTTGAGTGAGGTAAGTTCAAACTGTTTCTCATGGTTTGTTTTCTACATTGGTTTATTGCTTGGTATAAATGGCTTATTTTGGGTGTAGTTATAGGCTTATATTCGAAAACATTCTTATCAAAAAGTTAACTTTTTGAAATTGTAATTGAGCTAAAGGCTCGTTTGTATGCAGTCTTAAAACCGTTAGGTCTCCGTGGCACCGCGGGTTTCCTCTTCTCGGCGGTTGAAAGTTACTGCAGTGTGACTCACTTTCTCTCGCACGTGGGCAGCATGCAGCCTATAGACGAGACGGGCTTTAGGATCGGCAACCAAGCCCGAGTACACACGAACAACGCCGAACATGTGGCCAGACTCGCCTCGACTGCGACTGGTTTTTGGAATAGCCAAGTCATTCCACATTCGAGCCATTCTCTCTCCAAAATACTTTAATGCATAGAGGAAGATCAGACTGGATCGTTGGCTACATATCTGCACAACTTGTTAATGACTCTCAAATACATTACGCAACACCTGGTAAGGATGGAGAATGTTTTGAAGGTTTTCCCCTCCTTCTAGTGTCAGATACATAGACTATGCCATGATAGAGTCGCTGTCTATCCATTTGGAAATATTTTCAAACCAGGATAAGACATCCATCTTGTTTTCTACACGTGTCACTGTCCATGGTGCTGAACTGGCTACCTCTTCTTTAGCCACCTTGTTGTCATTTCTCTCTCTCCCTCTCTCTCTACCACCCACTCTCTCCTCCACTCCCGGGAGCGCGTGGCACTGGGAGGTTTCCGGTGGTGATGATGATGACTGCATCTCCACCCTTTCTTTACGGTGTTTCATCCCCCCACCTAAACCAATGCTGCTTCCCGCTGCTCTTTCATGATCATATCCCCTGTGACTCACTCTCTCCTCCCTCCACCCGCCTCCCGTGTATTTCCGCTCAGTCCGGCGTTTCCTTGAACTTTTAAAAAAAAAATGCTCAGCTCAGTGACGTGTATTCGGCGTTGAAGTCAGCTCTGCGTCATTCTTACGCACATTGCAGATGACACGCAGTCACCTACTGTAACCCTTTAAAGCACACAGCTCTGACAAACACACACGCGCACACACTCTACAACCGCAGTGATCAGCGTGCTGGGTGGTAACATGAAGGGGAGGTGAGAAGTGGCTCGTGCACTGGGGGGAGGAGGAGAGTGAGGAAGGAGGGGGAGGAGTGGGTGAGGATATAGGGGAAGGGTGAATGGCATTAAGCTTCAATGAAAGTCTTTGTTCATTCATTGTAATTGACGTTGATCTGATTCATCATTTGTAGGCGCAGCGGCATGAGGAGGCAGGACGGAGAGGGAGCTATCCTATCCTCACGCCGTGATATTTTAGAAGTCGAGAAAGATCATGAGAATTATGAAATACTTCATATGCAGTCACGAACAGGAGGGGATTATATTCTGTATGGACATTGGACAGATGTATGACTATATTTTAGCTCTGAGATTCATGTCAGGTTTTAGGGTTCATTCTTATCAGTCATAATGTGGCCAAATCGGCGTGTTCTGTATTAACGCACACTGGTCTCTCTCACACACACACACACACCGTCGCGTGAACAGAGCAGAGCGCAGCAGAAGCTGGCAGTGCTATGGAAACCAACCACAGCAGAGGGCACTCCCTCTGCGCTGCGATTAGCCGAGGTAGACGCTGGGCGAAAGGTGATAGGATGAAAAACTCTTATGAAGTAGAAGGCCCTTGGGCTCAAGTCTCTTTCTTCCTCATCACCTCCTCCTCCTCTGTGTGTGTTTGTGTGTTTGTGTGCGTGTGTGTTCGTGTGTTTTGGATCCTACTTCACTCTATGTCCTCATAGAGTAGGAGGTACAAGGCTAACGTATTTTCGGCTAAAAGCAGAGCCATATATTATAGGACATCTACAGTGGGGAGAACAAGTATTTGATACACTGCCGATTTTGCAGGTTTTCCTACTTACAAAGCATGTAGAGGTCTGTAATTTTTATCATAGGTACACTTCAACTGTGAGAGACGGAATCTAAAACAAAAATCCAGAAAATCACATTGTATGATTTTTAAGTAATTAATTTGCATTTTATTGCATGACAAAAGTATTTGATCACCTACCAACCAGTAAGAATTCTGGCTCTCACAGACCTGTTAGTTTATCTTTAAGAAGCCCTCCTGTTCTCCACTCATTACCTGTATTAACTGCACCTGTTTGAACTCGTTACCTGTATAAAAGACACCTGTCCACACACTCAATCAAACAGACTCCAACCTCTCCACAATGGCCAAGACCAGAGAGCTGTGTAAGGATATCAGGGATAAAATTGTAGACCTGCACAGGGCTGGGATGGGCTACAGGACAATAGGCAAGCAGCTTGGTGAGAAGGCAACAACTGTTGGCGCAATTATTAGAAAATGGAAGAAGTTCAAGATGACGGTCAATCACCCTCGGTCTGGGGCTCCATGCAAGATCTCACCTCTTGGGGCATCAATGATCATGAGGAAGGTGAGGGATCAGCCCAGAACTACACGGCAGGACCTGGTCAATGACCTGAAGTGAGCTGGGACCACAGTCTCAAAGAAAACCATTAGTAACACACTACGCCGTCATGGATTAAAATCCTGCAGCGCACGCAAGGTCCCCCTGCTCAAGCCAGCGCATGTCCAGGCCCGTCTGAAGTTTGCCAATGACCATCTGGATTATCCAGAGGAGGAATGGGAGAAGGTCATGTGGTCTGATGAGACAAAAATATAGCTTTTTGGTCTAAACTCCACTCGCCGTGTTTGGAGGAAGAAGAAGGATGAGTACAACCCCAAGAACACCATCCCAACCGTGAAGCATGGAGGTGGAAACATCATTCTTTGGGGATGCTTTTCTGCAAAGGGGACAGGACGACTGCACCGAATTGAGGGGAGGATGGATGGGGCCATGTATCACGAGATCTTGTCCAACAACCTCCTTCCCTCAGTAAGAGCATTGAAGATGGGTCGTGGCTGGGTCTTCCAGCATGACAACGACCCGAAACACACAGCCAGGGCAACTAAGGAGTGGCTCCGTAAGAAGCATCTCAAGATCCTGGAGTGGCCTAGCAAGTCTCCAGACCTGAACCCAATAGAAAATCTTTGGAGGGAGCTGAAAGTCCGTATTACCCAGCGACAGCCCGAAACCTGAAGGATCTGGAGAAGGTCTGTATGGAGGAGTGGGCCAAAATCCCTGCTGCAGTGTGTGCAAACCTGGTCAAGACCTACAGGAAACGTATGATCTCTGTAATTGCAAACAAAGGTTTATGTACCAAATATTAAGTTCTGCTTTTCTGATGTATCAAATACTTATGTCATGCAATAAAATGCAAATTAATTACTTAAAAATCATACAATGTGATTTTCTGGATTTTTGTTTTAGATTCCGTCTCTCACATTTGAAGTGTACCCATGATAAAAAATACAGACCTCTACATGCTTTGTAAGTAGGAAAACCTGCAAATACTTGTTCTCCCCACTGTATATGACTCCCTCTGGTTAAAACACAAACACTGGTTAACAACAACGGGCTTGGAAGGTAGGTAAAACAAAAAAACACTGGTTAACAACAACAAGCTTGGTAGGTAGGTAGCTAAAACACAAACACTGGTTAACAACAACATCACTAACTGTGAGTCGCTCTGGATAAGAGCATCTGCTAAATGACTAAAATGTAAATGTAAAATGTAGGTAGGTAACTAAAACACAAACACTGGTTAACAACAACAAGCTTGGTAGGTAGGTAGCTAAAACACAAACACTGGTTAACAACAACAAGCTTGGTAGGTAGGTAACTAAAACACAAAAACTGGTTAACAACAACAAGCTTGGTAGGTAGGTAACTAAAACACAAACACTGGTTAACAACAACAAGCTTGGTAGGTAGGTAGCTAAAACACAAACACTGGTTAACAACAACAAGCTTGGTAGGTAGGTAACTAAAACACAAAAACTGGTTAACAACAACAAGCTTGGTAGGTAGGTAGCTAAAACACAAACACTGGTTAACAACAACAAGCTTGGTAGGTAGGTAACTAAAACACAAACACTGGTTAACAACAACAAGCTTGGTAGGTAGCTAAAACACAAACACTGGTTAACAACAACAAGCTTGGTAGGTAGGTAACTAAAACACAAACACTGGTTAACAACAACAAGCTTGGTAGGTAGGTAACTAAAACACAAACACTGGTTAACAACAACAAGCTTGGTAGGTAGCTAAAACACAAACACTGGTTAACAACAACAAGCTTGGTAGGTAGGTGACTAAAACACAAACACTGGTTAACAACAACAAGCTTGGTAGGTAGGTAGCTAAAACACAAACACTGGTTAACAACAACAAGCTTGGTAGGTAGGTAACTAAAACACAAACACTGGTTAACAACAACAAGCTTGGTAGGTAGGTAGCTAAAACACAAACACTGGTTAACAACAACATCACTAACTGTGAGTCGCTCTGGATAAGACCGTCTGCTAAATTACTAAAATGTAAATGTAAAATGTAGGTAGGTAACTAAAACACAAACACTGGTTAACAACAACAAGCTTGGTAGGTAGGTAACTAAAACACAAACACTGGATAACAACAACAGGCTTGGTAGGTAGCTTAAACAAAAACACTGGTTAACAACAACAAGCTTGGTAGGTAGGTAGCTAAAACACAAACACTGGTTAACAACAACAAGCTTGGTAGGTAGGTAACTAAAACACAAACACTGGTTAACAACAACAAGCTTGGTAGGTAGGTAGCTAAAACACAAACACTGGTTAACAACAACATCACTAACTGTGAGTCGCTCTGGATAAGACCGTCTGCTAAATTACTAAAATGTAAATGTAAAATGTAGGTAGGTAACTAAAACACAAACACTGGTTAACAACAACAAGCTTGGTAGGTAGGTAACTAAAACACAAACACTGGTTAACAACAACAAGCTTGGTAGGTAGGTAACTAAAACACAAACACTGGTTAACAACAACAAGCTTGGTAGGTAGGTAGCTAAAACACAAACACTGGTTAACAACAACATCACTAACTGTGAGTCGCTTTGGATAAGACCGTCTGCTAAATTACTAAAATGTAAATGTAAAATGTAGGTAGGTAACTAAAACACAAACACTGGTTAACAACAACAAGCTTGGTAGGTAGGTAACTAAAACACAAACACTGGTTAACAACAACAAGCTTGGTAGGTAGCTAAAACAAAAAAACTGGTTAACAACAACAAGCTTGGTAGGTAGGTAGCTAAAACACAAACACTGGTTAACAACAACAAGCTTGGTAGGTAGGTAACTAAAACACAAACACTGGTTAACAACAACAGGCTTGGTAGGTAGGTAATTAAAACTTAAAAACTGGTTAACAACAACAAGCTTGGTAGGTAGGTAATTAAAACTTAAAAACTGGTTAACAACAACAAGCTTGGTAGGTAGGTAACTAAAACACAAACACTGGTTAACAACAACAGGCTTGGTAGGTAGGTAGCTAAAACACAAACACTGGTTAACAACAACGGGCTTGGTAGGTAGGTAGCTAAAACACAAACACTGGTTAACAACAACAGGCTTGGTAGGTAGGTAATTAAAACTTAAACACTGGTTAACTACAACAAGCTTGGTAGGTAGGTAACTAAAACACAAACACCAACAAGCTCGGTAGGTAGGTAGCTAAAACACAAACACTGGTTAACAACAATGGGCTCAGTAGGTTATTAAAACACAAACACTGGTTAACAACAACATGCTTGGTAGGTAGGTAGCTAAAATACAAACACTGGTTAACAACAACAGGCTTGGTAGGTAGCTAAAACACAAACACTGGTTAACAACAACAAGCTCGGTAGGTAGGTAGCTAAAACACAAACACTGGTTAACAACAATGGGCTCAGTAGGTTATTAAAACACAAACACTGGTTAACAACAACATGCTTGGTAGGTAGGTAGCTAAAATACAAACACTGGTTAACAACAACAAGCTTGGTAGGTAGGTAGCTAAAACACAAACGCTGGTTAACAACAACAAGCTTGGTAGGTAGGTAACTAAACCACAAACACTGGTTAACAACAATGGGCTCAGTAGGTAACTAAAACACAAACACTGGTTAACAACAACAAGCTTGGTAGGTAGGTAGCTAAAACACAAACACTGGTTAACAACAATGGGCTCAGTAGGTAACTAAACCACAAACACTGGTTAACAACAATGGGCTCAGTAGGTAACTAAAACACAAACGCTGGTTAACAACAACGGGCTTGATAGGTATGTAGCTGAAACACAAACACTGGTTAACAACAACAAGCTTTGTAGGTAGGTAACTAAAACACAAACACTGGTTAACAACAACAGGCTTAGTAGTTAGGTAGCTAAAACACAAACACTGATTAACAACAACAAGCTTAGTAGGTAGGTAACTAAAACACAAACACTGGTTAACAACAACAAGCTTGGTAGGTAGGTAGCTAAAACACAAACACTGGTTAACAACAACGGGCTTGGTAGGTAGGTAGCTAAAACACAAACACTGGTTAACAACAACAGGCTTGGTAGGTAGGTAATTAAAACTTAAAAACTGGTTAACAACAACAAGCTTGGTAGGTAGGTAATTAAAACTTAAAAACTGGTTAACAACAACAAGCTTGGTATGTAGGTAATTAAAACTTAAAAACTGGTTAACAACAACAAGCTTGGTAGGTAGGTAGCTAAAACACAAACGCTGGTTAACAACAACAAGCTTGGTAGGTAGGTAACTAAACCACAAACACTGGTTAACAACAATGGGCTCAGTAGGTAACTAAAACACAAACACTGGTTAACAACAACAAGCTTGGTAGGTAGGTAGCTAAAACACAAACACTGGTTAACAACAATGGGCTCAGTAGGTAACTAAACCACAAACACTGGTTAACAACAATGGGCTCAGTAGGTAACTAAAACACAAACGCTGGTTAACAACAACGGGCTTGGTAGGTATGTAGCTGAAACACAAACACTGGTTAACAACAACAAGCTTTGTAGGTAGGTAACTAAAACACAAACACTGGTTAACAACAACAGGCTTAGTAGTTAGGTAGCTAAAACACAAACACTGATTAACAACAACAAGCTTAGTAGGTAGGTAACTAAAACACAAACACTGGTTAACAACAACAAGCTTGGTAGGTAGGTAATTAAAACTTAAAAACTGGTTAACAACAACAAGCTTGGTAGGTAGGTAATTAAAACTTAAAAACTGGTTAACAACAACAAGCTTGGTATGTAGGTAATTACAACTTAAAAACTGGTTAACAACAACAAGCTTGGTAGGTAGGTAATTAAAACTTAAAAACTGGTTAACAACAACAGGCTTGGTAGGTAGGTAGCTAAAACACAAACACTGGTTAACAACAACAAGCTTGGTAGGTAGGTAACTAAAACACATACACTGGTTAACAACAACAGGCTTGGTAGGTAGGTAGCTAAAACACAAACACTGGTTAACAACAACAAGCTTGGTAGGTAGGTAGCTAAAACACAAACACTGGTTAACAACAACAAGCTTGGTAGGTAGGTAGCTAAAACACAAACACTGGTTAACAACAACAAGCTTGGTAGGTAGGTAACTAAAACACAAACACTGGTTAACAACAACAGGCTTGGTAGGTAGGTAACTAAAACACAAACACTGGTTAACAACAACAGGCTTGGTAGGTAGGTAGCTAAAACACAAACACTGGTTAACAACAACAAGCTTGGTAGGTAGGTAGCTAAAACACAAACACTGGTTAACAACAACAAGCTTGGTAGGTAGGTAACTAAAACACAAACACTGGTTAACAACAACAAGCTTGGTAGGTAGGTAGCTAAAACACAAACACTGGTTAACAACAACAAGCTTGGTAGGTAGGTAGCTAAAATACAAACACTGGTTAACAATAATGGGCTTGGTAGATAGGTAACTAAAACACAAACACTGTTTACAATAACAGGCTTGGTAGGTAGGTAGCTAAAACACAAACACTGGTTAACAACATCAAGCTTGGTAGGTAGGTAATTAAAACTTAAAAACTGGTTAACAACAACAGGCTTGGTAGGTAGGTAACTAAAACACAAACACTGTTTAACAACAATAGGCTTGGTAGGTAGGTAACTAAAACACAAACACTGGTAAACAACAACAAGCTTGGTAGGTAGCTAAAACACAAACACTGGTTAACAACAACAAGCTTGGTAGGTAGCTAAAACACAAACACTGGTTAACAACAACAAGCTTGGTAGGTAGGTAACTAAAACACAAACACTGGTTAACAACAACAAGCTTGGTAGGTAGCTAAAACACAAACACTGGTTAACAACAACAAGCTTGGTAGGTAGGTAGCTAAAACACAAACACTGGTTAACAACAACAAGCTCGGTAGGTAGGTAGCTAAAACCCAAACACTGGTTAACAACAATGGGCTCAGTAGGTTATTAAAACACAAACACTGGTTAACAACAACATGCTTGGTAGGTAGGTAGCTAAAATACAAACACTGGTTAACAACAACAGGCTTGGTAGGTAGCTAAAACACAAACACTGGTTAACAACAACAAGCTCGGTAGGTAGGTAGCTAAAACACAAACACTGGTTAACAACAATGGGCTCAGTAGGTTATTAAAACACAAACACTGGTTAACAACAACATGCTTGGTAGGTAGGTAGCTAAAATACAAACACTGGTTAACAACAACAGGCTTGGTAGGTAGGTAACTAAAACACAAACACTGGTTAACAACAACAGGCTTGGTAGGTAGGTAGCTAAAACACAAACACTGGTTAACAACAACAAGCTTGGTAGGTAGGTAGGTAAAACACAAACGCTGGTTAACAACAGCAAGCTTGGTAGGTAGGTAACTAAACCACAAACACTGGTTAACAACAATGGGCTCAGTAGGTAACTAAAACACAAACACTGGTTAACAACAACAAGCTTGGTAGGTAGGTAGCTAAAACACAAACGCTGGTTAACAACAACAAGCTTGGTAGGTAGGTAACTAAACCACAAACACTGGTTAACAACAATGGGCTCAGTAGGTAACTAAACCACAAACACTGGTTAACAACAATGGGCTCAGTAGGCAACTAAAACACAAACGCTGGTTAACAACAACGGGCTTGGTAGGTATGTAGCTGAAACACAAACACTGGTTAACAACAACAAGCTCGGTAGGTAGGTAACTAAAACACAAACACTGGATAACAATAATGGGCTCAGTAGGTAACTAAAACACAAACACTGGTTAACAACAACAAGCTTAGTAGGTAGGTAGCTAAAACACAAACACTGGTTAACAACAACAAGCTTGGTAGGTAGGTAACTAAAACACAAACACTGGTTAACAACAACAAGCTTGGTAGGTAGGTAGCTAAAACACAAACACTGGTTAACAACAACACGCTTGGTAGGTAGGTAACTAAAACACAAACACTGGTTAACAACAACAGGCTTGGTAGGTAGGTAACTAAACCACAAACACTGGTTAACAACAACAAGCTTGGTACGTAGGTAACTAAAACACATACACTGGTTAACAACAACAGGCTTGGTAAGTAGGTAGCTAAAACACAAACACTGGTTAACAACAACAAGCTTGGTAGGTAGGTATCTAAAACACAAACACTGGTTAACAACAACAAGCTTGGTAGGTAGGTAGCTAAAACACAAACACTGGTTAACAACAACAAGCTTTGTAGGTAGGTAATTAAAACTTAAAAACTGGTTAACAACAACAGGCTTGGTAGGTAGGTAACTAAAACACAAACACTGGTTAACAACAATGGGCTCAGTAGGTAGGTAACTAAAACACAAACACTGGTTAACAACAATGGGCTCAGTAGGTAACTAAAACACTAACACTGGTTAACAACAACAAGCTTGGTAGGTAGGTAGCTAAAACACAAACACTGGTTAACAACAACAAGCTTGGTAGGTAGGTAACTAAAACACAAACACTGGTTAACAACAATGGGCTCAGTAGGTAACTAAAACACTAACACTGGTTAACAACAACAAGCTTGGTAGGTAGGTAACTAAAACACAAACACTGGTTAACAACAACAGGCTTGGTAGGTAGGTAGCTAAAACACAAACACTGGTTAACAACAACAAGCTTGGTAGGTAGCTAAAACACAAACACTGGTTAACAACAACAAGCTTGGTAGGTAGGTAACTAAAACACAAACACTGGTTAACAACAACAGGCTTGGTAGGAAGGTAGCTAAAACACAAACACTGGTTAACAACAACAAGCTTGGTAGGTAGGTAACTAAAACACAAACACTGGTTAACAACAATGGGCTCAGTAGGTAACTAAAACACTAACACTGGTTAACAACAACAAGCTTGGTAGGTAGGTAGCTAAAACACAAACACTGGTTAACAACAACAAGCTTGGTAGGTAGGTAACTAAAACACAAACACTGGTTAACAACAACAGGCTTAGTAGGTAGGTAACTAAAACACAAACACTGGTTAACAACAACAGGCTTGGTAGGTAGGTAGCTAAAACACAAACACTGGTTAACAACAACAAGCTTGGTAGGTAGCTAAAACACAAACACTGGTTAACAACAACAAGCTTGGTAGGTAGGTAACTAAAACACAAACACTGGTTAACAACAACAGGCTTGGTAGGTAGGTAGCTAAAACACAAACACTGGTTAACAACAACAAGCTTGGTAGGTAGGTAACTAAAACACAAACACTGGTTAACAACAATGGGCTCAGTAGGTAACTAAAACACTAACACTGGTTAACAACAACAAGCTTGGTAGGTAGGTAGCTAAAACACAAACACTGGTTAACAACAACAAGCTGGGTAGGTAGGTAGCTAAAACACAAAAACTGGTTAACAACAACAGGCTTGGTAGGTAGGTAGCTAAAACACAAACACTGGTTAACAACAACAAGCTTGGTAGGTAGGTAGCTAAAACACAAACACTGGTTAACAACAACAAGCTTGGTAGGTAGGTAACTAAAACACAAACACTGGTTAACAACAACAGGCTTGGTAGGTAGGTAGCTAAAACACAAACACTGGTTAACAACAATGGGCTCAGTAGGTAACTAAAACACTAACACTGGTTAACAACAACAAGCTTGGTAGGTAGGTAACTAAAACACAAACACTGGTTAACAACAACAAGCTTGGTAGGTAGCTAAAACACAAACACTGGTTAACAACAACAAGCTTGGTAGGTAGGTAACTAAAACACAAACACTGGTTAACAACAACAGGCTTGGTAGGTAGGTAGCTAAAAACACAAACACTGGTTAACAACAACAAGCTTGGTAGGTAGGTAACTAAAACACAAACACTGGTTAACAACAATGGGCTCAGTAGGTAACTAAAACACTAACACTGGTTAACAACAACAAGCTTGGTAGGTAGGTAGCTAAAACACAAACACTGGTTAACAACAACAAGCTTGGTAGGTAGGTAACTAAAACACAAACACTGGTTAACAACAACAGGCTTGGTAGGTAGGTAATTAAAACACAAACACTGGTTAACAACAACAAGCTGGGTAGGTAGGTAACTAAACCACAAACACTGGTTAACAACAACAAGCTTGGTAGGTAGGTAGCTAAAACACAAACACTGGTTAACAACAACAAGCTTGGTAGGTAGGTAGCTAAAACACAAACACTGGTTAACAACAACAAGCTTGGTAGGTAGGTAACTAAAACACAAACACTGGTTAACAACAACAGGCTTAGTAGGTAGGTAACTAAAACACAAACACTGGTTAACAACAACAAGCTTGGTAGGTAGGTAACTAAAACACAAACACTGGTTAACAACAATGGGCTCAGTAGGTAACTAAAACACTAACACTGGTTAACAACAACATGCTTGGTAGGTAGGTAGCTAAAACACAAACACTGGTTAACAACAACAAGCTTGGTAGGTAGGTAACTAAAACACAAACACTGGTTAACAACAACAGGCTTGGTAGGTAGGTAGCTAAAACACAAACACTGGTTAACAACAACAAGCTTGGTAGGTAGGTAACTAAAACACAAACACTGGTTAACAACAATGGGCTCAGTAGGTAACTAAAACACTAACACTGGTTAACAACAACAAGCTTGGTAGGTAGGTAGCTAAAACACAAACACTGGTTAACAACAACAAGCTTGGTAGGTAGGTAACTAAAACACAAACACTGGTTAACAACAACAGGCTTAGTAGGTAGGTAACTAAAACACAAACACTGGTTAACAACAACAGGCTTGGTAGGTAGGTAATTAAAACACAAACACTGGTTAACAACAACAAGCTTGGTAGGTAGGTAACTAAACCACAAACACTGGTTAACAACAACAAGCTTGGTAGGTAGGTAGCTAAAACACAAACACTGGTTAACAACAACAAGCTTGGTAGGTAGGTAGCTAAAACACAAACACTGGTTAACAACAACAGGCTTAGTAGGTAGGTAACTAAACCACAAACACTGGTTAACAACAACAAGCTTGGTAGGTAGGTAGCTAAAACACAAACACTGGTTAACAACAACAAGCTTGGTAGGTAGGTAGCTAAAACACAAACACTGGTTAACAACAACAGGCTTAGTAGGTAGGTAACTAAAACACAAACACTGTTTAACAACAATAGGCTTGGTAGGTAGGTAACTAAAACACAAACACTGGTAAACAACAACAAGCTTGGTAGGTAGCTAAAACACAAACACTGGTTAACAACAACAAGCTTGGTAGGTAGCTAAAACACAAACACTGGTTAACAACAACAAGCTTGGTAGGTAGGTAACTAAAACACAAACACTGGTTAACAACAACAAGCTTGGTAGGTAGCTAAAACACAAACACTGGTTAACAACAACAAGCTTGGTAGGTAGGTAGCTAAAACACAAACACTGGTTAACAACAACAAGCTCGGTAGGTAGGTAGCTAAAACCCAAACACTGGTTAACAACAATGGGCTCAGTAGGTTATTAAAACACAAACACTGGTTAACAACAACATGCTTGGTAGGTAGGTAGCTAAAATACAAACACTGGTTAACAACAACAGGCTTGGTAGGTAGCTAAAACACAAACACTGGTTAACAACAACAAGCTCGGTAGGTAGGTAGCTAAAACACAAACACTGGTTAACAACAATGGGCTCAGTAGGTTATTAAAACACAAACACTGGTTAACAACAACATGCTTGGTAGGTAGGTAGCTAAAATACAAACACTGGTTAACAACAACAGGCTTGGTAGGTAGGTAACTAAAACACAAACACTGGTTAACAACAACAGGCTTGGTAGGTAGGTAGCTAAAACACAAACACTGGTTAACAACAACAAGCTTGGTAGGTAGGTAGGTAAAACACAAACGCTGGTTAACAACAGCAAGCTTGGTAGGTAGGTAACTAAACCACAAACACTGGTTAACAACAATGGGCTCAGTAGGTAACTAAAACACAAACACTGGTTAACAACAACAAGCTTGGTAGGTAGGTAGCTAAAACACAAACGCTGGTTAACAACAACAAGCTTGGTAGGTAGGTAACTAAACCACAAACACTGGTTAACAACAATGGGCTCAGTAGGTAACTAAACCACAAACACTGGTTAACAACAATGGGCTCAGTAGGCAACTAAAACACAAACGCTGGTTAACAACAACGGGCTTGGTAGGTATGTAGCTGAAACACAAACACTGGTTAACAACAACAAGCTCGGTAGGTAGGTAACTAAAACACAAACACTGGATAACAATAATGGGCTCAGTAGGTAACTAAAACACAAACACTGGTTAACAACAACAAGCTTAGTAGGTAGGTAGCTAAAACACAAACACTGGTTAACAACAACAAGCTTGGTAGGTAGGTAACTAAAACACAAACACTGGTTAACAACAACAAGCTTGGTAGGTAGGTAGCTAAAACACAAACACTGGTTAACAACAACACGCTTGGTAGGTAGGTAACTAAAACACAAACACTGGTTAACAACAACAGGCTTGGTAGGTAGGTAACTAAACCACAAACACTGGTTAACAACAATAAGCTTGGTACGTAGGTAACTAAAACACATACACTGGTTAACAACAACAGGCTTGGTAAGTAGGTAGCTAAAACACAAACACTGGTTAACAACAACAAGCTTGGTAGGTAGGTATCTAAAACACAAACACTGGTTAACAACAACAAGCTTGGTAGGTAGGTAGCTAAAACACAAACACTGGTTAACAACAACAAGCTTTGTAGGTAGGTAATTAAAACTTAAAAACTGGTTAACAACAACAGGCTTGGTAGGTAGGTAACTAAAACACAAACACTGGTTAACAACAATGGGCTCAGTAGGTAGGTAACTAAAACACAAACACTGGTTAACAACAATGGGCTCAGTAGGTAACTAAAACACTAACACTGGTTAACAACAACAAGCTTGGTAGGTAGGTAGCTAAAACACAAACACTGGTTAACAACAACAAGCTTGGTAGGTAGGTAACTAAAACACAAACACTGGTTAACAACAATGGGCTCAGTAGGTAACTAAAACACTAACACTGGTTAACAACAACAAGCTTGGTAGGTAGGTAACTAAAACACAAACACTGGTTAACAACAACAGGCTTGGTAGGTAGGTAGCTAAAACACAAACACTGGTTAACAACAACAAGCTTGGTAGGTAGCTAAAACACAAACACTGGTTAACAACAACAAGCTTGGTAGGTAGGTAACTAAAACACAAACACTGGTTAACAACAACAGGCTTGGTAGGAAGGTAGCTAAAACACAAACACTGGTTAACAACAACAAGCTTGGTAGGTAGGTAACTAAAACACAAACACTGGTTAACAACAATGGGCTCAGTAGGTAACTAAAACACTAACACTGGTTAACAACAACAAGCTTGGTAGGTAGGTAGCTAAAACACAAACACTGGTTAACAACAACAAGCTTGGTGGTAGGTAACTAAAACACAAACACTGGTTAACAACAACAGGCTTAGTAGGTAGGTAACTAAAAACACAAACACTGGTTAACAACAACAGGCTTGGTAGGTAGGTAGCTAAAACACAAACACTGGTTAACAACAACAAGCTTGGTAGGTAGCTAAAACACAAACACTGGTTAACAACAACAAGCTTGGTAGGTAGGTAACTAAAACACAAACACTGGTTAACAACAACAGGCTTGGTAGGTAGGTAGCTAAAACACAAACACTGGTTAACAACAACAAGCTTGGTAGGTAGGTAACTAAAACACAAACACTGGTTAACAACAATGGGCTCAGTAGGTAACTAAAACACTAACACTGGTTAACAACAACAAGCTTGGTAGGTAGGTAGCTAAAACACAAACACTGGTTAACAACAACAAGCTGGGTAGGTAGGTAGCTAAAACACAAAAACTGGTTAACAACAACAGGCTTGGTAGGTAGGTAGCTAAAACACAAACACTGGTTAACAACAACAAGCTTGGTAGGTAGGTAGCTAAAACACAAACACTGGTTAACAACAACAAGCTTGGTAGGTAGGTAACTAAAACACAAACACTGGTTAACAACAACAGGCTTGGTAGGTAGGTAGCTAAAACACAAACACTGGTTAACAACAATGGGCTCAGTAGGTAACTAAAACACTAACACTGGTTAACAACAACAAGCTTGGTAGGTAGGTAACTAAAACACAAACACTGGTTAACAACAACAAGCTTGGTAGGTAGCTAAAACACAAACACTGGTTAACAACAACAAGCTTGGTAGGTAGGTAACTAAAACACAAACACTGGTTAACAACAACAGGCTTGGTAGGTAGGTAGCTAAAACACAAACACTGGTTAACAACAACAAGCTTGGTAGGTAGGTAACTAAAACACAAACACTGGTTAACAACAATGGGCTCAGTAGGTAACTAAAACACTAACACTGGTTAACAACAACAAGCTTGGTAGGTAGGTAGGTAAAACACAAACACTGGTTAACAACAACAAGCTTGGTAGGTAGGTAACTAAAACACAAACACTGGTTAACAACAACAGGCTTGGTAGGTAGGTAATTAAAACACAAACACTGGTTAACAACAACAAGCTTGGTAGGTAGGTAACTAAACCACAAACACTGGTTAACAACAACAAGCTTGGTAGGTAGGTAGCTAAAACACAAACACTGGTTAACAACAACAAGCTTGGTAGGTAGGTAGCTAAAACACAAACACTGGTTAACAACAACAAGCTTGGTAGGTAGGTAACTAAAACACAAACACTGGTTAACAACAACAGGCTTAGTAGGTAGGTAACTAAAACACAAACACTGGTTAACAACAACAAGCTTGGTAGGTAGGTAACTAAAACACAAACACTGGTTAACAACAATGGGCTCAGTAGGTAACTAAAACACTAACACTGGTTAACAACAACATGCTTGGTAGGTAGGTAGCTAAAACACAAACACTGGTTAACAACAACAAGCTTGGTAGGTAGGTAACTAAAACACAAACACTGGTTAACAACAACAGGCTTGGTAGGTAGGTAGCTAAAACACAAACACTGGTTAACAACAACAAGCTTGGTAGGTAGGTAACTAAAACACAAACACTGGTTAACAACAATGGGCTCAGTAGGTAACTAAAACACTAACACTGGTTAACAACAACAAGCTTGGTAGGTAGGTAGCTAAAACACAAACACTGGTTAACAACAACAAGCTTGGTAGGTAGGTAACTAAAACACAAACACTGGTTAACAACAACAGGCTTAGTAGGTAGGTAACTAAAACACAAACACTGGTTAACAACAACAGGCTTGGTAGGTAGGTAATTAAAACACAAACACTGGTTAACAACAACAAGCTTGGTAGGTAGGTAACTAAACCACAAACACTGGTTAACAACAACAAGCTTGGTAGGTAGGTAGCTAAAACACAAACACTGGTTAACAACAACAAGCTTGGTAGGTAGGTAGCTAAAACACAAACACTGGTTAACAACAACAGGCTTAGTAGGTAGGTAACTAAAACACAAACACTGGTTAACAACAACAGGCTTAGTAGGTAGGTAACTAAAACACAAACACTGGTTAACAACAACAGGCTTGGTAGGTAGGTAACTAAACCACAAACACTGGTTAACAACAATGGGCTCGGTAGTCAGGTAGCTCGATGTAGTTGGTTGGTTAATCATTGTTTCGTCTCAGCTGTTTTTGCAGTGAAGAAGTTGGAGGGGTAGATTATAAACCACTGGAGCCATGTTAACAGGCACACAGCAACTGTACCAATGATAAACTACTGGAGCCATGTTAACAGGCACGCAGAAGCTGTACCAATGAGAAACCACTGGAGCCATGTTAACAGGCACACAGAAGCTGTACCAATGAGAAACCACTGGAGCCATGTTAACAGGCACACATAAGCTGTACCAATGAGAAACCACTGGAGCCATGTTAACAGGCACACAGAAGCTGTACCAATGAGAAACCACTGGAGCCATGTTAACAGGCACACAGAAGCTGTACCAATGAGAAACCACTGGAGCCATGTTAACAGGCACACAGAAGCTGTACCAATGAGAAACCACTGGAGCCATGTTAACAGGCACACAGAAGCTGTACCAATGAGAAACCACTGGAGCCATGTTAACAGGCACACAGAAGCTGTACATAAACAGATGGAGAAAAAAACCTACTCCTTACTGAATGTAGTCTACGGCATCAGTAGGCTACACACTGATAGACAAAACTAGCAGAAGAAGTCTAGCCTAGCCTGTATAGAGACAATATCCTGTGGAAGAATTGACATTTTGTGAAGTCATTCTAACATCAGAGGACAGCTAGTGAACCCCAGGTAATACAGAACGGTAGCCTAGGACCATAGCCTGATTAACAGACTCAGATTTCGCCATTCAACAAAGCTACATTGTTGATTGTTTGCCAAGTTGACAAGCTGGCTACAGTAGAAACATACTTTTTTCGGTTACTGG
>NC_059218.1:37401829-37406829 GCF_020615455.1 Coregonus clupeaformis
GTACACCTTTATGTACATTAAGGTGCATAGATACCATGTAATTACATAGATGGAGAAATTGAGAGAGGAGAAGACGTGTGTCCTCTCATCCGTGTACTGTAAGAGATCACATGCTGATTGAGAACACAGCACATAAAATCTTACTGTTCAAGGCTGAGAGAGAAGGAGAGAGGAGAAGAGAGGGAGGACGGAGGCAGAGAGAGGAGAAGTGAGGGAGGACGGAGGCAGAGAGAGGGAGGACGGAGGCAGAGAGAGGGAGGACGGAGGCAGAGAGAGGAGAAGAGAGGGAGGACGGAGGCAGAGAGAGGAGAAGAGAGGGAGGATGGAGGCAGAGAGAGGAGAAGAGAGGGAGGACGGAGGCAGAGAGAGGAGAAGAGAGGGAGGACGGAGGCAGAGAGAGGGAGGACGGAGGCAGAGAGAGGAGAAGAGAGGGAGGACGGAGGCAGAGAGAGGAGAAGAGAGGGAGGACGGAGGCAGAGAGAGGAGAAGAGAGGGAGGATGGAGGCAGAGAGAGGAGAAGAGAGGGAGGACGGAGGCAGAGAGAGGAGAAGAGAGGGAGGACGGAGGCAGAGAGAGGAGAAGAGAGGGAGGACGGAGGCAGAGAGAGGAGAAGTGAGGGAGGACGGAGGCAGAGAGAGGGAGGACGGAGGCAGAGAGAGGAGAAGAGAGGGAGGACGGAGGCAGAGAGAGGAGAAGAGAGGGAGGACGGAGGCAGAGAGAGGAGAAGAGAGGGAGGACGGAGGCAGAGAGAGGAGAAGAGAGGGAGGACGGAGGCAGAGAGAGGAGAAGAGAGGGAGGACGGAGGCAGAGAGAGGAGAAGAGAGGGAGGACGGAGGCAGAGAGAGGGAGGACGGAGGCAGAGAGAGGAGAAGAGAGGGAGGACGGAGGCAGAGAGAGGAGAAGAGAGGGAGGACGGAGGCAGAGAGAGGGAGGACGGAGGCAGAGAGAGGGAGGACGGAGGCAGAGAGGAGAGAGGATATAGGAGAGACTGTATAAATTATAAATTATACAAACACTCACTCTCTTTAAAACACACACACACACCTGACAATGGTTTGTGCATAAACTACCGAGTGATTGGATTAAAACAGTGATAAATAAACATGTGACATTGTCAGACATCCCTCTTCCTTCCATCCCATCTTGCTGATGACTAATACTTACCCCAGTCAGATGTGTCAGAGTCAGACAGGCACCTGTGAGGACGGCCAAACCACAGAGCTGTGTCTGCCAGGACCCCCTCAGGGCCCTCAGCCCAATAATGCACGTGGATGAGTTCATACAGCAGTCAAGTGACCTGCCCTCTGCCTTGCTTCATACCATTTCCTCTGACCTAGAGAGAGGGAGAGAGAGATAGAGAGGGAGAGAGAGATAGAGGAGGGGGAGATAGGGGGAGGGGAAATGGGGGAGAGAGAGAGACGGGGAGACAGAAGTAATGGTACACAGAGAGATGTCTTCACCCACAGTACACACAAACAGGAAAAAAACATGGAGGAGGAGAGGAGAGAGATAGAGAGGGAGAGAGAGAATAATGTTCAACACAAATCACACCAATATGGACACAGAGGACATAACATGTAAAGAACGTGCACACACACACACAAACAATTTAAGGGGAATGGTAACCTGGGGTGTAATCATTAGTGCACACCATAGCAAACAGTTGCAAACGAAAACAAGAGTTTCTATTGACCAAATTCAGTTATGTCCCTCCCTGTTTCATTCCGGTTGCTTTCATGTGGTTCTGTTTGGTTCCGTTTGGTTCCGTTTGGTTCCATTTGGTTCTGTTTGGTTTAATTTAATTATGTTAAGTTTAATTTGGTTCTGTTTTGTTCCTAGTGAATACACGCCTGATCCAGAGTCTGACCTTCACCTCTCTATCTCTCTCCATGCATCACCCTCTTATCATCCCCCTCTATCAGCCCTTGTGACGAAGCTGACTCGTTAGTTCTCCTCACGAACGCGCATTATTTAATTACCCTTATAAATTGTTTAGAGTGTTCATGTTTCCCCATATATCTAGTAATTCATTTCTCCTAAATGTATATTATATACTGTTGTTATTTTCCTATTTTGCCAGTATCGGGTATTTACTGTGCGCAAGGCTAATTATGTGTCGAGGAAACGTTTAGTCAAGTTGCATTGTGACGCATTTCAGATTCATATTTAAATGCAGTAATTTACCATTTTGCAATCCTCCCGGTGGATGCGATGTTCAGGTGCACATGAACACTTGCCACGCTGACGAGAAAGAAGTTTGTTCATGTGTTTGAAGTTCGCGTGTCTCGGAGCTCCATGACTTCTATGTCAGGTCGGTGCGTAATAGGAGCGGGTGCGCGGCTCCTTAAGTAATACGTTTTGCCGCCTGTTGGCCTGCAGAATTATTGTTATGACATCTGTATTAATTACTGGAAAGTATTCCCGCTTTGAGGATAAGCCAGGAATGTTTAAGATGTTTATTTAGACGGAATATGCAAATGTAGGTATAATGATGATGTCTAATGCATTATTTAATTTGCATTGTTAGGGTAAAGCGCTCCATGGTTAATGGTATGGTCCATAGAGAGGGGCCATAGGTATAAAGGAACCTGTTCAACCTGTGAGCTGGAGTTATGTTCTAGCTCTGGTATGTGAGCTGTGTGGGGAGGCTGTCCATAACCTGGTACAGTGCCTTGCAAAAGTATTCATCCCCCTTGGCGTTTTTCCTATTTTGCTGCATTACAACCTGTAATTTAAAAGAATTTCTATTTGGATTTCATATAATGGATATACACAAAACAGTCGAAATTGGTGAGGTGAAATGAAAAAAATAACTTGTTTCAAAAAAATTCTAAAAAATAAATAACGGAAAAGTGGTGTGTGCATATATATTCACCCCTTTGCTATGAAGCCCCTAAATAAGATCTGGTGCAACCACTTACCTGCAGAAGTCACATACTTAGTAAAATAAAGTCCACCTGTGTGCAATCTAAGTGTCACATGATCTCAGTATATATACACCTGTTCTGAAAGGCCCCAGAGTCTGCAACACCACTAAGCAAGGGGCACCACCAAGCAAGCGGCACCATGAAGACCAAGGAGCTCTCCAAACAGGTCAGGGACAAAGTTGTGGAGAAGTACAGCTCAGGGTTGGGTTATAAAAAAATATCAGAAACTTTGAACATCCCACGGAGCACCATTAAATCCATTATAAAAAAATGGAAAGAATATGGCACCACAACAAACCTGCCAAGAGGGGGCCGCCCACCAAAACTCACGGACCAGGCAAGGATGGCATAAAATCGGAGAGGCAACAAAGATACCAAAGATAACCCTGAAGAAGCTGCAAAGCTCCACAGTGGAGATTGGAGTATCTGTCCATAGGACCACTTTAAGCCGTACACTCCACAGAGCTGGGCTTTCCATCAAGGAAAACGCTATGTCTGGCGCAAACCCAACACCTCTCATCACCCCGAGAACACCAATGTTTTTCATCGGCAGGGACTGGGAAACTGGTCAGAATTGAAGGAATGATGGATGGCGCTAAATACAGGGAAATTCTTGAGGGAAACCTGTTTCAGTCTTCCAGAGATTTGAGACTGGGACGTAGGTTCACCTTCCAGCAGGATAATAACCCTAAGCATACTGCTAAAGCAACACTCGAGTGGTTTAAGGGAAAACATTTAAATGTCTTGGAATGGTCTAGTCAAAGCCCAGACCTCAATCCAATTGAGAATCTGTGGTATGACTTAAAGATTGCTGTACACCAGCAGAACCCATCCAACTTGAAGGAGCTGGGGGGGGGTGAATAGTTATGCACGGTCAAGTTTTCTGTTTTTTTGTCTTATTTCTTGTTTGTTTCACAAAAAAGAATATTTTGCATCTTCAAAGTAGTAGGCATGTTGTGTAAATCAAATGATACAAACCCCCCAAAAATCCATTTTAATTCCAGGTTGAAAGGCAACAAAATAGGAAAAATGCCAAGGGGGGTGAAAACTTTTCAAGCCACTGTATACCCCAATCTGCTACAGTTGGTTTGGCAGGGTAGGCCTGATTGAGGCTTAGGTTTTGATTTAGATTCAAACCTGCATTTTTTGAGTCTACTCATTTTGTAAATACCTTTGTAGGTTATGTAAATATTCATTGGATTTTGTCATTCACCGGGAACCACCTTTACCTGTTAATAAACTGGACACTGTGTTGCACCTGATCCTGCTGCCTCTTCGAATTACTGCAATTAAGGCTGCTCCAACATCCGGTCCATAAGACTCCCCCTCTATCACCCCTCTATCAGCCCCTCTATAACCCCTCTATCACCCCTCTATCAGCTCCTCTATCAGCCCCTCTATCAGCCCCTCTATCAGCTCCTCTATCACCCTCTCTATAACCCCCTCTATAACCCCCTCTATAACCCCCTTATCAGCTCCTCTATCAGCTCCTCTATCAGCTTCTCTATAACCCCCTCTATCAGCCCTCTATCAGCCCCTCCATCAGCCCCTCCATCAGCCCCTCTATAACCCCCTCTATAACCCCCTCTATAACCCCCTCTATAACCCCCTCTATAACCCCCTTATCAGTTCCTCTATCAGCCCCTCCATCACCCCCTCTATAACCCCCTCCATCACCCCCTCCATCAGCCCCTCTATCAGCCCTCTATCAGCTCCTCTATCAGCCCCTCCATCAGCCCCTCCATCAGCCCCTCCATCAGCCCCTCTATAACCCCTCTATCAGCTCCTCTATAACCCCCTCTATCAGCCCTCTATCAGCCCCTCTATCAGCCCCTCCATCAGCCCCTCTATAACCCCCTCCATCACCCCCTCCATCAGCCCCTCTATCAGCCCTCTATCAGCTCCTCTATCAGCCCCTCCATCAGCCCCTCCATCAGCCCCTCCATCAGCCCCTCCATCAGCCCCTCTATAACCCCCTCTATCAGCTCCTCTATAACCCCCTCTATCAGCCCTCTATCAGCTCCTCTATCAGCCCCTCCATCAGCCCCTCTATAACCCCCTCTATCAGCTCCT